>NC_056750.1:675954600-676189600 GCF_019279795.1 Protopterus annectens | reverse complement strand
CTTGCAATTCATTAAAGCTATAGCTCAATTATTGAAGATTTAAATTAAGTTAATTTCATTAATGCGGGGATTCTGTGACAAGAACAGATGTTAATTTGAGCTGGATTAAGTAATGTTTATGTTATTTGTTGCCACTGGGTGTTTCTGCACTTTCTGCCATTATTGTATTTTCGGTGTTTTCCTAGATTCGGTTATCTGCGTTTTCGTGATTTCATGACTTCGTGCATTAGTGAGCGTGATTTAGCCGTTCGGTATTTAGTGAAGTCGAGTATATGCCCTAGACCCATATTATGTATATATATATATATATATATATATATATATATATATATATGATACAGGTATATTTATGATATAGGTATATATACCACATACATACACACACACACATGTATAGGACAAATAAAGATAAACAGACGTAACTTTATAGCGCAACCCATGAAGAACATCTACAGAAACATGAATATATATATAAAGAAGATGACCTGAAGGCATGACTAAATGTCAGGCCTTAAAGCTCTGAGCCACCCTGCTGACAGTGATGTCCATGTCTAGGAAGTTAAAGCGGTGAATTTTATTACTTTTATGCAGTTTGTATCCTCTTCCTTTCCATACTCAAGTCATGTGTGTGAGTGAATTTTCCTTCACATAACAGTAGCCATTGTTACTGTTAAAACCAAAACAGGATCACAGATTTAGTATAGAAACTTGTAGCCAGCATATGTCAAAGGGTACAACTTAAAAAAATGCAGTGACAATCTTAAAAGTTGTTTAACAAAAATCTGGATTCAGGGCACTGCAGATGCTAGTGTGTGGGTACAGAACACACTGAAAAGGAAGGGAAAAGATAATCATTTGTAGACAAAATAAAATATAAAACGATGAGGCCGGGTCGAAATTACATTAGCATATGGAGACAGCCATTCCACTTCGGGGTAGAATCTATAGACAATAATTACCATTTGCAGTGATGGCAAAAGTATCAGTATTGCACAAAAGATAAAAATATGCTCAAAATATTTTTTCAGTTTTTCCTCTCATCTGCTCTTTGTGACATTGTGACTTTGAATATACACATGTTGTCAGTAAATGCCTGAAATAGTTAATCAGGTCAAATCAAAGAAAATCTGAAAGGATATTTGTATGGGAGGTGGGCCAAAGACAAGAAATGTGACAAAGTAGCAACTGATGTATTTAACAACTGACCGCAACAGAGAACTAGAAAAAAATACTCAAAAACTTTAGATACAGGTATGGCTGGAGTGTGGTAAGGGATTAAAAAACTAGTCATCGGTAACTCTAGTAGAGAGACTAGGAAAGCAAATATGCAAAAAAAATCCTGAAGTTGGGTAGTGGAGTACAGCAACATATGGACAGAAGAAAATGATGCTATGGGATAGTGGTAACAGTATTTCTTAGCAACATCTTCAGTGCTATGAAGTGACCGTCAGAACAATAAAGAAGTTCTTTTGGGCAATCCCAGGGAATGCACTGTGAGATTAGATTCTGCCACAAACACGGTAAGCCAATCACAGATTGCTTCATTAGTCCAGTGACCTTTTGGTATTCTGCTGAGTACTCAAGTTCAGTACCAGGCACCTGCTATTTCTCTGGCAAGTCATAAGATCCAGTAATATAAATCAGACTTATTTTAGATCAATTTATTTGGCTTCATAATTTTACACCATCTAAATGATCAGGTTTTACTAAAGGAAAACAACAAATTTTCAAGAAAGCAAATTAAAAAAAATTCTAAAAAACTATTTATAATGCTAGAAACATCCTGCACAATAGTTCTATTGCACATTTTATACTTGTACTCCCTCTGTAGCAGGGATTAGATACAATTGGATGCATTATTTGCTTACCACAAGCACAGTTCTTTTTTAAACCGTAGAAGATACTGCCCACCTGAAACAAGTCAGTCAAAAAAATGCAGGAAGTCATCTTTGAGAGTCTGTCAGTAATGTTCTGCACATTTTCTGACATTAAAATAAAAATAGTTCAAAATTATGCAAGCTGCATGTTATGTTTGACACACCTGTGTGCTTTCACACACACACACACACACACACACACGCACAGTAAAATGCATGCATTATTGCTCACATGAGAGAGTAAATCACTATGTCAGGAGTGGGAAGAATTAATAAAGCCATACTCCAATTTGTTATTTGACAGCCAGCATTTACCATACGTGAGCTACAGAGCTGCATAGGTTGCTCACACTCTCCTTAGAGAATTCACTCAAATGCGGACAGCTAAATAGTATGGTCATGTACAAACAAGTGTAGCCACATGTAATATGGTAACTGTGATCTCATATGAACAATGGTGACATAATAATCCATGAAGTCATTGTACAATCATGATGTTCTTCTTTCTGAGTGATGCAGTCTGAGGAACGAGCAATGGCACTTTGCCTACTATTCCAACCTGGATGAGAAAGGTTGGAAGAAGTCATTTGCTTGGTTCACATTTTAGCGGTCATCAGGGATATGTGAAAAAATTGTGGCTGTTATCCTGGTCCTGAATAAAGCAAGCAGCAAATTATTGTGGAGTCATTGAAAGCCTAACAGCTGGCATTATATTTCCCTGCCTTAGTTATGTCAGGTCTCCACTGAGGTACTTTCAGACACGATAGTACTGCACATGATATGCAAATATTTCATCTGCCTGCATCACTGGTAACATTTTTTTTATTTCATTTAGTCATATAGCTAGAACTTTCTGTTTATTATTAATCCTGCTGGGTGATGATGTTCCAGATGTCTAGCATGTTGCTGTGCAGGATTTTCTTTAAGCTTTATCCTGTACCCACTGCACTATTAGTGACATAATTCTTCTGTTGATCTGTTCCCCTTCCTTAATTGCCAGTTTTCTTTCCTTGCCTTTTATAAATATTAGGAAAGTGCTCAGTATCCTTGGAATAGTTCAATAAGTAGCTTAAAATCATTTTTGGCTCCCCATAAACTACCATAAATTAAAATCTCTCCTTTGCAAAATTACATTTTTATCAGAAAGCAATACAACTGTTCCCTCTTCTCCTTACACTGTATTTCTGTACAGGTGCAAAGCATTTCTCAAGTCCTGAACTGTCTTCCGGCAATGAACCCCTTTGGTCCCCAACCTCCTGCCCACCTCACAACACCCCAAAACCCCTAACCTGGCATTTCATGGAAAAAAACATTCTGAACAACTACATGCAGTAATTACATTTCCAGCAAATCCTGCAGATTCTTATGTACTTTGGTTTGACCCACCCAGCTTTGGCATGACCGATGACCTCTCAGTCTAATGGTGTCTAGTAATGCTAACAGTTAAAACAATAATCAGAATATCCATAGGCTATGGTGACAAACAGTAACAGGCTGAATGGATTTTATTTTTATTGGAGGGCCCATCCAACAACAAACTTTTGTCTTTCATTATCTTCACACAGTGCTTCAAATGCCATGCAAGAGTAATTGGCACCTATTGGCAACAAATTATATTCTATTTCCATAAAAATCTAAACTTTTAATAATGCATAGCCTACTGAGGGATTTTATTTTACTTTATTACCCGATAATGTACTTAAATGAATTTGAGAGTTGAAGCTTAGCTTAGAATTTACTGGACTCAAGGCAGAAGAAAATTCTGAACAGGTACCAGGTACTCATCACAGGGAACAAATGAACACTTTTTCACATTGCACACACTTATGGGCAATTTGAAGGAAGACTAAGTCATGTATGGAGTATCTTTAGAATGTGAAAGGAAACCAGTGCACCTTGTAAAAACCTGCAGATACAGGGAGGACGTGCACTCCACACAAAAGGCACAACAGCTGCCAACTAAACCAGAGATCCAAAGGCTCAGAAGCAGTAAATCCAGCTGTTGCACCACTATGTCACCCTACAGAAGCATTTTAATACAGGACAAAATGTCCAACTATGCAATTGCTTAACAGCTTGCCATCGGATGAGCATCAGTTATGCCACTGGTGTAAAGTTTCTTATTTATGTTAAGATCGTGCTACATGGCTGTATGAATGTCATCACTGGTATACGAACACAGCGGGCTTAAATTCTGTGCAGCAAAACTAAAAGGATGCTCTGTATGCCATGTGGCTATAATTAAAACAAGCAAGACATCTATATGCATTTTTTACTGGTTATAGTGTATGTTATCACAAGACTAAGGTATGATAGAGGAGCTTGTTAAGGTGTTATTTAGTGATGCCTGGCCAAGTCGAAGTCTAAGGAGAAGTGCAAAGAACCAAAACGGTCATTTTATAACCGTCCCCTTCCAAAGTTTTTTTTTTTTTGCTGCCATTATCCCCACAGCGAACCATCAGGTCCTTCCCAGCCAGTTGGCCCATTTATTCCCCATCACTGAGGTAAGTACTGACCAAGGGAAGCCATCATTTAGACAGCCAGCAAAGAGGGTTCAAGGTTTTTCTGTTTTTTGCTCCCAGATTCCCCACATGCACCCAGCAAAGTGCTGGATAGGGGTGTTCAATGGTCTGGCAGCACAGAACATCTCCATTTCTGCAATGAGCATTCCCTACCAGCAGCCCTGCTCCTCCTGCCAAGGCAAGAGTGCTGGTCTCTCCAGTCTCTGCCAGTGAACTGTCACCACCCAATGTGCCCCTGACTAAATGCTACCCTCCTCACCCCTCAAGGAGAGATGAGCGGACTGTGTCGCATTATCAATCCTTCCTCTCCATGCCTGGTACCTCCGGTACCAGGGTCATATTCAAGTCCATCACTGTGCGCCATGGTGCTAGGCTGTTGGTCAACTGTTTTATTGTTCTTAATGAAAAGCTAGATATTTTTTGCATGCATACAAAATCCTTTTTAACAAATCTGAGGTTTTTAACAATGCGTGTGTCTTCGGACTTCATTTTCCTACTTATTTTTCTGTCCATTTCTGTGAAGCGATTGACTTCTTGCTTTCAGACTGACAGGAGTGGTAAATCATCTTAAGATCAACATCACTCCTAGAACACAGTATGTGTTAAACCTGTTGCCTGCCAATAAGAGCAGAGAAGGATTTTTGTTGGTGCGTATCACTTATTTAGAAGGGTAATTAACAAGTACTTTCCATTGTCACTGGAGATCCATATTCCCTATCTCCTAATGTAGCTCATGTTCAACTCCCAAAGTCTTTTTTGTTCAACTATTAAAAATGGTTTCATATGATTTGCACCATGGTTACTTCTCAAATAATATAGCATGGTGTCTGCGATTCTGTAATATACTAAAGCTTGTTGTCAGTTCATGTGTAGAGAATTAAATGATTCTACCTTTTTTTGTTCATTTTAATTTAAAAGTATGGCACTTAATCTTTTGTTTATCTGGTGTTTTTGATGCTCTGTAATGGTCTCTTACCTCTGTAAAGTAAGAAAGATTTAATTTAGAGTTTGCCAGTTTTCTAGCATCGATTTAAGTTACTGTTTGAACTGTTCCAGAAGGAGATGCAAAAAAATTCCTCCTGGAATCCCTAATCTAGGATTCAGACTGATTGATGGGATTTATCTTTCATCCCCTGCTGCTGTGAAATGTTTAATGCATTACTAATGGGAGCTTTTCTCCCTGGGTATAGCCCATTTACTGCAGACACACAATCAGACTACGCTGGTAGCAAAAGCATATAAACTATAGTGCAATGCTGCTGCTGTGTTCCACTGTGACCACACATCACCATTACGAAGGACTGGTCCTATATGAAACAGCAAAACTAGAGGTGGTAGATGAGAGAAGGTAAAGTACGACTTTACTGGGACAGAAAATCACACTGAGGAGTATGAAAATATTTCCCTGCAGGAAACTGGGTAAAATGATACGTCACTGTGTGAAAAGGTTATGTTCTATGATACATCCACATGATAGCTAGACAATGATGTTTATGCGGAACAGTAAACCAGGAGAGATGAATGGGAAAAGATAAACCATGGCTACTGAATGTACTCCCAGGAGAAAAACAGGGACTGGGATAAGAGCCACAGAGACAGAGTAGTAGGAATATGGATCAGGAAATAGGGGAGGGAGTGTGGACATTTTTAAGTATGCACCACACTCACCTAAGTTGTCAAGAGAAAAGGACTCTCATATGATTTGTATTACTTTAGAATGACTTTTTTTGTGTTACAGGGTTACAGGTCCCCGAGCAATCACACTGGCAAACTATTTTCCATTAAGCCCATTTGTAAGTGGGGCCAGAAACCCTTAATACCCATCTTACTTCTTCAATAGCAGTGGGCCTTAAGAGGGTAGCAGGCCCCTTTACAAATGGAGGAAATACAGTTTACAGAGGAGTTGTAGACACACACAAAAACAAATCGCAAAACAACTTCACATTAAGGGTAAGTGCAGTAAAATAGCACCATGAAAAGTACAGTGAAGTGTATCTTTACCTAGGGCTCAGCTAAGGCTATCCCTGCTGCACTCTAATTACAATTGTCATTTTTTAATGCCAGCATTAATTTGTAAAGTTATGGACATCAAAGATTATTGAGCCAGCAGCAGCAGAACAAGCTTCACACTATTTGTTATGAAACAGGTCACAGGCTTTTCATTGGAACTAAACTGAAAAGTTGTTTATTGATTAAACAAAATGGTTAATTTAACTTCTGATTAATACAACAGAGATTTTTTGGTTTGAGAGGACAAGCCCATACAGTTTGCCATACAGGGTCACACTGCCCCTTGCACCATACCCCACAATACATCCCTTAGTGTTAACTAATTTCATTTGCTGGATGATAAAGTTAAAAAAGGGGAGTTCATCTGACAAAATGTGCACCACAAGTAGCTGTGAGTTGCACGTTGTATACCATATGAAGAAGTCGCATTCTATTCAGTTCCACTGCTATTTCAGACACACATGACGTTGCTGGTACTGCACATATGTAAAATGGATCTTTCATGCACACAGGTAAATATCACTGAAAGGGTAACTACAGGAAGATGGTGCAAACACTAAGCACAAAGCAGACCTGAATAGGCATGCACGGTTTATAATGCCTTGGCTCAGTCTTTACATTCCGTTAACATACTGTACTTGTATCTACTCCCCTTTTTTCCAGAAAAATAACAGCCCAGGAATTCACAAAATCTATAAGGTCCCCCCTGCAAGCTCTTCAAGCACGGGTCACAAATATATATATACACCGAAGTATATCCGCTGCAGTCAGAAATGTGCTCCCTTATGGAGATAGATGTACTGTTTCTAACTGGATTGACATACTGTAGCACTGTTTAAAGGAATTGGCTAAAACGGTGAATAGCAGGAGGGTAGATTACAGCAAGAAATTATAGAAGCACTGATAAGAAAGGGAATATAAAACCCCTTTGATTTTTCTCATGATTTTCTACATCATACTCTGTTGTGCACAGAATCAAAACTGCGAGTCTCATACAAGATTAGACAAAAGCGATTCATCTCAAACTCCTTGTATCATGTTCTGTCACCTCTTGCTCTATTCCAAGTGTACAAGTTGCTCATATGAATGTGCGTACCTGTTAAAACTCATCCCTGGTATATTATTCTGTACCTTGAGCTCACTGCAGTGACTTTAATACTCTGACAAAATTATGACATTCATGTCAAGTGGTCACTAGAACTATACATGTTAAGAGCCCCTCACCATGTCCTACTCTGTCCTATTCCCACGAAACGCCATAGATAAGAGTGTTTTAGCATTTTCTTGTTTCAAACTATTTTCACACAACTGAAAACATCTATGTTTTATGCAGAACTCTGCAAACCATGGCACTGCTACTGATGGACAAATGTATGAGGTATAAAGTCTCCCATATCTAAATACAGTATGTTGCTCCACAGTCTTTGTATTTATTACACCAAAATATCACCCTTTTTGTGCCAGACTCAACAGCTTAGTAATCACTGTGTAACATAGATGACTTACCCTGTGAGAACCACAACGAAATCCATAACATTCCAACCATTTCGAAGATAGGAGCCTTTATGGAAAACAAAGCCCAGAGCAATGATCTTTATGCCAGCTTCCAAACAAAATATTCCAATAAAGTAGGGTTCTGTATCATCCTAGGAAGAGAAGAAAACTCATCTGTGACTTCTAAGCTCTTGTCATTCAAAAGTACAGCATCATCATGTGTGAAAAACAAACTACCTAATGACTAAGTTAAGCATTTCAACAAATAGGCCTTTGTTGGATCATTCAGTTTATCACCGTTACGCACAAATAACCTGAAAAAGCCTGAGGGTGATAAATATTTAAGGGCACCTATTACTGAATGAGTTATCTATGCTCTTCAGACATCACCACAAGGTGCAGGTAAGATGTCCCTCTCACATCAATGAAACGCTGTTACTTGCACCCCTAGAGCCCACATTATGGGATGCCTTACTGCAGCCATAATACAGACAAGTGCAACTTCAGATTTAGACTGTGCACTCAGCTATTAACTCTACTAATAATTATCAGGGCCATAGGCACATATTGACTAGTCAGTTGTCTGAATGCATCCTTGCTTTTATAAATTTTTCAAAAAATTAATATGAATTTACAGCAATTGCAGTAAGATTTTACAGAACTCTGAATCATGCAGTTCTTCTTAGTATCTGAAGCAAGTATAAAAATAAAAGAAAGTGGAGCAGTAATTCACCTATATTCTCAGTGAAATAAGTAGAAAGATGATACCACATATTCCAAACCCCTTTAAAAACTCGATACACTAACTACTTATTCCATGCTTTTAGAATTTACCACAAGCAAAAAGGCATGTGTGAACTCAAAAATGGTAGCTTTTCAGCATGTGTCATTTGGCATTAAAAACTCATGGAAAATATTCATACTTACATTGAGAAATCATAAATGTCAGAAGTACAAGGCATTGTTAAAACTTATTTCAGTAACTGATTTAATGTGATTAAATATTACAGGAGAAACATTTTACATATTATGGTACCGTCAAAGCAAAATTGGTAAGACTGGTTTAACTAGTTTCAAGGTTTTCTCAATTTAATTTCTGCAAGTCTTTTGGGTTTCTAGTACCATGATGTTCCTAAGTCAAACAATGATTAAAGTTCATGAAATTAGTATTGTTTTAATCTTTGATGTTAGCTAAAAGTGCTCTTTGTAGACCTGCAATGTGCCCAAAAGAGACTCCTGTAATTCATATGGACTTGCATGTATCAGTAGCATATGTAAATAAGACTATATATTCTCTTACAAGACCCATTGTTCCTGCTACTATTGTGACTGCCTGGGTCTCCTTCCACATTCCCCTCATTAATGCCTGCAAATCCTGGTATTTTATGAGTCTCTGTACCTACATATAGGATACATTATAATCACTGGGTGTAGCAATTTCTATCTTCTTTTCATGGACTACATCTGGTTTTCTCGCATCTATTTTCTGCTGTTGGTAATGTGTTATCCCATGTGATATAAACTTAATCATTGTTATAATGCTTAGTGGATCAAGTCTCCAGTACTTCTCAGCTACTTGAATATTATAATCCCCAATGCAACAGTCTTAACACATTATTATGCCTTTCAGTGTAAAGGCCATCTGCCATTAATGTAGCGCACTCAGCAGCATGATGTGTGACTGTGCCCAGTTCTGTTTTACATAACCTGCATTTGTCTGTTTGTCCCGCACTTTAAACAGACTTTGTAAACAAATGTACCAGTCATCCACTGTCCTGAGCCACCGATATTAACTTTTTATCATTTGGTTTAAACTCACTTCTTCTTAAGCCATTCCTGCATCAGATCCTGATCAACATGAGATTGTTCCAGGAGGTTTCTGTAATTGCAACTATATTTTGTCTTTTCCACATTTCTTGCCTTCTCAACTGATTCTTCTCATTTTTTTCTTTTGTTTTTTTTTTTTTTTTTGCTGCATTCAGTTGTTGCCTGACTTTTGTCAACTTTTGGTTTGATTTCCATTCCCATTTGACACTGATATGGTCCTACTAAACAAAGCAGGGAGGTCATTTACATTTGTTCTCGTGTTTTCAAACGTTTACCATGTTAGGATCTGCTGAAGTCAGCAGATATGTATGCAGTCCTATGACTGCAAATCAATACGCAATCAATTTTGAGGAGGCCCATACCTCCTTCAGAATTATTTTATAGGTATGAGGCATTTCTTGTTTTCCTGTCCAACTAATCCAAAACCTTTGTGTTCTACCTTACAGTTTTGGGGTGATTTTCCCCAAAGAGCAAATTAGTTTGCAGATAGGACTTTGTTCCTAGATTGCAGGGCTGTTTTCAGTATTAATTTTAGTTTTCTAAAACAGTCCTTACTGAGCTTTGTTCACATTTGTTTATATTTTGTCAGTCCTTTTTCAATTCCCAAATATTTATACACTCCTTCTTGCTCAATTTCTTTTATATCACATTCTTGCCCCAGACTGATTTTGTTGGTGCTGTAGCTTTCCTGCTTTAAACATTGCTTGTGCACACTTAAGACCAAATAACATTATAATATCATCTAAGAAAGTTTTAACCACACGGAGTTGTGTTTTTAGCTCCTCATCTAATGAACTATACAGTTTTAAATCATCAAAAAAAAAAAAAAAGATAAGTACTCACCCTTGGCTGTTTTCTGGTAGCCAAATTGTAACCATGATCTAATCTATTATGTGGACAGCTTAACAGGTTAAGGGCCAAACAAAAGAGCAGTGGCAAAGAATCACCTTGGAATTTGTATCCCTAGGATAAAAATGTGTTTTTACTATGGTGGTTTGCCACTGTTTCAGGGTCACTGTAATATAACTGATCAATGTTGGATATATTTTATACATCTGTAAGCAGGCCTTTATCCATGAATATGGGACGTTATCAAGTGCTTTTTGTAATCTATCCATGGCATACTTAGATGATTCCCCTTTTTACAATTCACTAAGATTACAAACCAATGATCCTTCATTCCATAAGACATTCTTTTGTTACCATTTTGTTCCACTGCCATGACTGAGTTTGCTTCTAAATGACTATAAACTCTGTTTTCATCAATTCTAGTGCACAGTTTATACATCATCACAAGGGAAGTTGATCTATAGTTAAGATAAGTTACGGGTTCATTTTTAAGGAGGAGCATCACTGATCATTATTAACCAGGTTGATGTATGTTCAGGAAGCACATATGTAGTTCTTATGGTTAAATCTTGGTGTAAAGATGTTAATACTTTTAGCCAGAAGTTAAGTACTGCATCTGGACTTGGGGTTTTCCATTTAGGAGCTTTTCTTAATTTAATTTCTCTGGCATTACTTCATCCAATTTCATATCCTGCACATTTGAACTTCTTATTCTCTCTTTTATTACTACTCTCCATTCAGCATCTTTATCATGTTCCACAGGGTCTTCATAGATAGTTCTCCAAAATGTGTATTTTTTAGTGCTTTTCTATTCCTTTTGCTTGGTTTCCCAATTCTCTACAAAATATTTTGGGGTCATCAGTGAATTGTTTATGTTGTACTTTTTCTTCATATTTATCTGCACATCTTCTAAGTTTTTCTACTTGTACAAATAACTGGTTTGGTCTGATTTTATCACTTCTATATCTCTAAGCATTTTTGTTGACCTGAACCTTTGTACTGGTTTTCTACTGAAGACTGCAGAGTATCTTCATGTTGCAACATATAAGATGCTTCCTGTTTTACCAGGTTCTCCTTAATTTGGGAGCCCATTGTTCCATCATATAGTGATATTACCAGAGTTGGATTGTCTACACCAAGTCCTTCAGTTCACAGGTAATCCATAACTTCAGTTTCAGTTTCTTTAACCCCTCTGTTACTAAAAACTCTTTTCTACTTTCTCTCTTTGTTTTCTTACTTTTTCCATTGTAAAAATGTCCATACATGGATGCCTTTGCATGTTTCTCTCTTCAAATATCTTTGGTATTGCTTTTTTTACATTAGTTTTGCTTTCTCTTTTGCATAAATATTGCACTATATTAAATCTGTTTTTCTTTCCCATGTCCATATTTCTTCTTCAGATGTGTCCCACTCCACCTGCTTCTCCTTACTTTGAGGACTCATTATTCCATCATGCTGTGACA
The DNA here is from genome assembly GCF_019279795.1 of Protopterus annectens. Lineage (NCBI taxonomy): Eukaryota > Metazoa > Chordata > Ceratodontiformes > Protopteridae > Protopterus > Protopterus annectens. Next base: position 676,177,558 of record NC_056750.1, on the reverse strand, counting down.
TAACCTGGTTAGTTTGGCTTTTTTCTTTGCCTAAATATTGTACCACATTAGATCTTTCTTTCCCACATCCATTTTTTATACCTTTCAAAAATCTCTGTTCATTTTTCACCCTTCTATGCTTTTTCCGTGTGGGTCAAAGTTTTTCCAGATAATGTTTTTCATGATCTGTCGTATTAATGAACACAATTTTGCATTTGAATTGGACAGTTTTTCTTGTACAAATATTGTGTGTGTGTGTGTGTGTGTGTGTGTGTGTGTGTGTGTGTGTGTGTGTGTGTGTGTAATACTACATACTACTTCCTTCTACAACAGGTACACTTTTTTTTTAATCAAAGAACACAAATATCATAAAACTCTCCAGAGCCATCACTGTTAAAAATTGTAAATTACCAAGAAAATACGTAGCATTTATAGCAACCTGTAAGAAAAGCCCACTCATTTCTAATGGCATTTAAGTCCATCTTGTTGCTTTAAAGGTACACTGAATATAACCCAAATGCTCCTTGCATAGCAAAGTGCATTAAAGTGAAATTCAGGCCTACCATAGTCCGAAATGATTGCCCCAGTAGGAACACCAGTCCAGGGAACCCAAGATTTAATCTGTAAATCCAGGAAGGCAAAGGACTAGGGGGAAGAAGGTAGGGAGCAAATACTGCAGCGGTGAAGGCAAAGACATCTACCATTATGGTAAGATTTTACACAACTGTATTATGTCCTTACATTCACTGTTGCGGTATTCTTAATATATGGGAATGTGTCAAAGCTCAGAAAGAAACTCGGGAGGGGGAAGGAGCAGAAGAGTCACCTAAAAAGCCATAAAGAACAGCTTTAGCAAAACCAGCCCAAGCTCTAGACATACAACCCAGCTTCTAGTGCTTGGTAAAGGCGTGGACAGTAATCCAGGTAGCTGCTTCAAGAATAGAATTAGTATACAATCCCTTGAAAAAAGCACCAGAAGTCACAGATCTAGCAGAATGCTTCTTGACTGAAGAGGGAAGCCTCTTGCAATGAAAAGTGTAACAAAAGAAATAGCCTTAGAAATCCATGAAAAAAACAGTTTGCTTGGATACAGCATGTCCCAAAGATCTAGGATGAAAAGAAACAACTTGTCAGATTTTCTAATACCCTTAGTCTTATCCAAATAAACCTGGAGTTGCCTATGCATGTCCAAAGTATGAAGCACCTTCTCACTGCCAGTTTGCATGTCCAAAGCATGAAGCACCCTCTCACTGTCAGTTTGCATGTCCAAAGTATGAAGCACCCTCTCACAGGCAAGAAAAGTAGGCAGATTAATAGCCTGACTGATGAAGTGACAGCTCATTAACCACCTTAGCTATAAAAGGAAGGCTTAGTCCACGAGGACACACTGTCTATATTAAAGATCAGAAAAGGGTGACAAGCTATAAGGGCCTGTAACTTAGACACCCATCTAGTAGAAGTAAGAGCTAACAAAAGAAAAGTCTTCTAGGAACAATGTTAATAGGAAGCTAAAGCAACAGGCTCAAAAAGAGCCCGAGCCAACTTCTCCAAAACAAAATTAAAATCCCAGGGAGGAGGAACAGACTTCCTGAGAGGTCTAATATTAAAGACACCTTTAAGAAATTGTTTAACCTCAAATCTAGAAACTAAAGGAGGAGAAAAAGGCAGACAAGCAGAGATCGCCGATAGGTGGGCCTTAATAGAAGAATAGGCCTAACCAGCACTGAGCAACTCACACAAATAAGAACCAAAGGAACATCCACAGTAAGTGAGTCCAGGTTATGAGATAGACACCAAAAAGAAAACCTCTTCCATTTGGATAAGTAGGATTTCCTAGTAGGTTTCCTGGCCTCCTGCAGGACTTGCAGCATGTCCTCAGAAAAAAGGTGTCTATAAGAAATCAAAATCCTAACACCAACAGTGTCAGTTGAAGTGTGGACAGGTGGGGATGAATGAGAGAGCCCTTGTCTTACGAGACTAGGCACACCCTGTGAGGTAACTTGTGATGATTGCCTCTGGCTAAATGCAGAAGAGGGAACCAGTGCCGTCACAGCCAAATGGGAGCCATCAACATTTTAGGAGCATTCTATTGAATTTTGAACAGGAATTTTGGAATGAGAGGAAGGGGAGGGAATGCATAAAGAAGCATCCCCTTGCAAGAAATCAATGGGCATCCACCTTCCACACCAGAGTACCTGGGACTCCGGCACAGAACAGAGAAAGTTGTCTGTTCAAAGCGGAAGCAAAAAGATCCACCTGAAGAGTACCCCACTGGTGGATAATGTCCAGAAATACATCCCTGTGAAGCATCCATTCATGGGACTGAGTTAAGGACCTAGTCAGAGTGTCTGTCACAATGTTCTGACTGCAAGGGATATAAACTGCCTTAAGAGTCACTTGATACTTGACAGCAAGATCCCATACCGGAAGCACCAACCAGCAAAAATAAGATCTCATTCCTCCCAGTCTGTTATAGCACATCACTGTGGTATTGTCTGTAAACACCTTGAGAGGCCCTGTAGAGAAAAGCGGATAAAAAGACATAAGACCCAGCAGAAGAGCTCTCATCTCTGACACTAATGTGCTCCTTCTACTGATATGGCCACACTCCTGAACCTTTCGGGAGCCAAATGTCACCCCCCATCCCATATTTGAAGCATCTGAACAATTCCTGAGAGAGAAGGGGATGAAAAGGGATTCCTGGACAACTGCTGAATCCACCAGTGAATTTCCTGTCTGAGACACAGAAGGGGAGGACCTACATAGTCTAGAGGATGTGCATGTTAAGGCACACTGACTTCAGAAACCACAAATTTTCTCATGTGAAGTTTGGCCAGAGGGAGCATCAGAATGGTGGATGACATGAAACCTGGAGCTCTCAGAAACTCTCCGACTGTAATGGAAGCCTGAGGAAGGTATGAGAAAGAAAGAAAATGAGAGTTAAGGTCTTCTGAGGGGGCAGGGAAGCCAACATTGGCACAGTCAGAATGCTGCAACCCAGAAAAACATGATCATGAGAAGGAGTCAGAGAAGACTTGATGAGATGTATAGTGAACCCCAGACTATGAACAAGGGAAATGACAAAATAAGATTTTGCAAAAGGGTCTCTGGGGAGGACACCTGAATCAATAGGTCGTCCAAGTAAAGATGATATTTGGAACCCTTGAAGCCTGCAAAAGGCAATCACAGGAGCAAGGCAGGTGGTGAAGACCCTTGGAGCAGTAGAAAGGCCAAAGGGCAAAGCACAGAACCCAAAATGCCAGGAAGCAACAGAGAAATGCAAAAACTTCTTGAAGAGAGGATGGATCAGAATATGGAGATAAGCATCCTTCAGAGCCAGAGAAACTATATAGGCTTAAGGGAGCAAGAGAGGAAACAGAATCTGAAGGGACAACATGCAACTGGAAGGCACTTTTAGAAAAGTGTTCAGATGAAAGGTCTAGAAAAGGTCTCCAAATGCCCTCTTTCCTGGGCACTAGAAACACTCTGGTGTAGAACTCTTTCCCCCATTTGGGGCACAGGCACCTATTGAATAGTACTCAGAGTCAAAAGATTTTTAAGAACCTCTGGGGGAAAAGGAAGTTGTTCCCGCGGACACTGAGGAATGCCCATAAAAAGAGGATGGTATTTCCACATCATGAAGTACCCCTTTACAAATGATTGACAGACCCAAGAATCCTGAGTGATCGGATGCCAAACAGGAAGAGAAAGACGAATGTGGCATTTTACAATAAGACCCTAACCTCTCACATTAGTGGTGATGGGGACACTTGTGTCACTAAGGGCCACCTATATATCCCAATGTCTGCACATACATGCTGCTTCATGCATACTCACACACAAGTAACCGTCACTGACTTGGGTGGACATGCCCACATCCTCCCTTAACTGCCTCCCCAAGCCAGACTCACACCCTTCCCACCAACAGAAATCAGGCCAAGTTTGGAGTAGCAAGCATACCCAGTCAGAGACTACAATCTCTTCCCCCAAGATGGATAATCCATTGTCTATGCCTGCACCATCAAGTACCCAAGTCATTATTTAAACCCTGGTCACCTGGAACATTGTCCATGCTGTATCCCTCTGTTAGCAGTGCATGCTAATGTGATGAGAAGTGTATAATAGTGAAAGTCTAATTTTCTGCGACTCATTGCAGTCTTAATACTTAGTGTGAATTGCAAATAGTGTTTGCTTATTTATTTTTGTTCAATTGTTTTGTACGGGATTGCCTTTAGTACATAGAATAAATTTTGACTGGGGGCACCAGCAGAAATGTTCCACAAAAAATATATTACACAAACAGAAATTAAATAAAATTTAGGTAGTTAATATAATTTATAGCACAGTAATCTCATTTAACTACATATGGATTTTTTTTTTTTTTTGGGGGGGGGGGGGGGGAGTCATGTATAGTGTCTTTTCAGCAGACTTATAGGTGCATAGATTCATAGGCTATTACTATGCTAGCTGCCCTTGTGGGCCATCATAAGCCTTTCCAATTAACCCATATGAGAATCAAACCCTGTACCTTGTGTGTGTGTGTGTGTCTGTAAGGCAAATATCTTAAACATTATGCAAGCCTCCCAGTACAGAAGACAGAATGGAAAACTACAATATATTCATATATGCGCTATATGTTGAGCTTTTTAGTGCATCACATACAAATATATACAGAAAAAGAATGGACAACGGATAATATGTTTATGCTGAGTGCACTGCAATATGTACAATGTTGGAGTGTGCATAGGACAAGAAATACACTGCCAGAAGATAGACTTCATAAAGGAGTAGAATTATAAAGCTTCCTCACATCCTTGACATGGTTTGGATGTGAAAAATCATTTCTTCATTCTTGTGAGAGCAAAAAAAAAAAAAAAAATTGCGTTTCCTTGAGAACACTGTGCACTCCTTTGTGAATGTTATCCCCTCCCCAATGTTATGCAACCACAGACTTGGTAGGAGGCTTGCAGCAAACATGAAGGATGGTCGGGACTTAAACGATGCAAAAGAAAAAAAAAAACACAAGTTAGGTGCAATGTTACAGCCCACTTCTGAGGTTTGTGGAATGTGCATTTGTGATGTGTGATGTTAGTTCCATAAAAGAAGCCAGTTACAAGAGAGTTTAGGATGCACTTTTTTATAGCACTGAACAAACAGGGGTTTTGCATTAATTCTTTGGATAGGGATAGGTTATTCTAGGATATAGACACAGTGACTGAGAAATGATGGTCCCTAAACACTGCTGCACAAGTTATTTAAAATTTCCTTAGAACACTTGCCTCGGATAGCAACACTTACGGATGTCACATACGTTTTCTCACTTTACTATACAACTGCCTACACAGCTTGAATAGGTACAGCAACTTTTTAATTGTTGATGAGTTTTTAATGGAATGTTCAACATACACATTTACATCTTAAACACTGGAGATCATGTTGAAGAAAACCTGCTTCTTAATGTTCTTATAACTAGGGTGTATACCAATGTATCTATAACGAGAATTAAGGATTTAAATGTAGTTAACTCTTCTAATAAATATCTCATTTTTATGCCAATAAGGAGTCATTTGAAATGTTTTTATTTTATTAGGAGTCATGGCCATTTTGTTAGCAGGCTGATGTCTATTCTACCATTATGAGATGGGATTTGAAGCTTGTAATAATTTCCTGTGAGTGAACGAAAAAAGCCCTACTTTACATTCCCGTACTACTTTTTGTCGGCCTTTCATCAGCCATGTTGACTTTCTTGGAAACAGATCACTTGTAAAATTATGGATGTTAGGGCAGTGTGTCAAATATTTATCTTCTGACACCTTGGGTCCTCACCACAGCTATGCCTTATGCAATGAATTCTGCCACCTCTGAAGTTTATAACAGCTGTAGCAAGTATCAACATCCTGACATTTTAATATTCTTCTTCATTTACAGTAAGACAAAAATATTCTAGTTCATGCTAAATAGGAAGATGTACTATTATGTTCTCTGCTGTTCTTGGTCAACTAATTTCTCAGACAAAACAATGGGGAGAGGTATGAATTGCACACCAATACATAAAATATTACTAGGAACCTTGCTGAAACATTTCCTAACAATACATCACCTTAAGTGATCAGAGTATTACTTAACAGGCACAGTGTTAAAGTGTTTTTCCCCCACAATATGTCTGCCCTACTCTTAGGGCATTCACAATACATAAATGCCACTACTTATATATATTATTATGCTACTCAAGAAGCATGGACTGAGAAAACCTGCCTTTTGATATTTTAAATTGACCTATGAGAACTTAGCATTGAAAAGGACTGGATGCTGCTTTAAGATCCTGCAAGCTTGACCACCACAGTTTTCTCCTCAAAGGCCTTGATACTTTATATGAACAAGAAGGTTTTTTTTACTACACTACTAGAATTTCTGTCTTGACAGCAAGAACAGCTTGCTTCATATTAAGTTTAACGCTGCAGACCTGACCAAACTTAGATATAAATGGAACACCTCAAAGGGTTGCCTATGTAACCAGCTTAAAATAGGTACTGAAAATTTTGTGAACTGGAATATAATATATGCCACAGTCACACATTCACTGATGTAGTCTTATGTCCCTAAACATTCAGTCATCAGGGTAAAAAGTCTTTAGACAGCCTTTGTAGGTATGAGTCCAAAACACTTTGGACCTCAAGACATCTGAAATGTATTCACTTTTTTCCAAAAAGTACAAGGTTACTGTTGATAAAATGAAACAAAGTCAGTGTCCACCATATTACAACTTCCTTTTGCCCACAATTTGAGGAATCTACAGCATGCCACAGCATTATTACTATAAAAATGTATTACTCATCTCTCTAGTGAGCATTCTCATCTGAAACCAACACCCTTGGAGGAATAAATATCCTGGGTGCATAGATTTCTACCCCCTCATTTGGTTCTCACCACCCATAAAAATGTCAACACCCTTCTGTAAAGGAAGAGCTGAATATGTCTACATACAATCTGAAAACAAGGAAACCTGTGGGCTCTCGGACAATTATGTATGCAACTAAAGGGCAAACCTTCAATCATGTGCACAGAATCTTTATCATCCATTGTTTAAAGTACACCTCCATTCTACCTCTTGAAACTGTCCTAACTATCATCATCATCCACCCCCCCTTTTCTAGTTTTTCTGCATGGGATCAGGGTGCCATGTCAACTGTTGCCATCTCCCTCAAATCAGTGGTTCTCTTCTAACTTCTTCACCAGCCATGCCCAACTGTCACAGGTCTTCTCTCACACAATTCATCTCGTTGCTGGACACCCTCATTTCCTCTTGCCTTCTTCCTGACTTGCCCAAATTGTCTTCAGTAGGTTGTCTTCTGCTTTCCTGCACCTGTCCAAACCACCTTCATCTGTTCTCTTTGTCTTCCTCTGTAATTAGAGTACACAATTTAACAGAGAAAAGCCTGAAATGATGCATACCATGGGACAGACGAAGAAATGAGGACATTGGAGCAAAAGTCAAAGTAGCTCCAATTGCAGAGAAATGTCTATCAAGGATTCCCAATCCTGGAAAGGATTCTGTTACATAAACTAATTATCAATTTATGTTATGAATACTGACTATGCATACAAGTTTGGACCATTAGACTGGTCTGTGTAAATTGTCAGGCAAAAGTGGTGTCAAACAGGTTTCATTCAGAATTGGCAGAGAGATATAAGGGTTTTTTCAGTCCTTTCTTTAACTCGAGTGAATTTTACCTTGGCACCCTTTCTGGTCATGAAAATCGATCTAGTAAATGCTTTTAATGAGCTCCAAGTGGGAGAATTTGTTTAAAACCCTTTCACTTTGCATTTTGCAACTACTTTCATATATTTTAATGATGCTTTGCATTTAATTACGAATTTTAAAATTATATAATCGTATTTGTTACTTAAACATCCTTGTTATTCTAGCTTGTGCTCTGATTAAAGTTATTGGGAGACAAAAGCATTTAACACATGTAAAATCTGTACTGTTCCATCATTTACTGAGTATTGTATTTATATTTTTATGATAGTCACATTCTATTGCCATTTGTTTTGGGGGTTTTGTGTGTGTGTGTGTGTGTTTTCGCTATTTAATGATCATAAGAGTACCAGATGAGCTTCCAGGGAAGGAAGCCATAAAGAAGGAATGGCAGTAAAATGCTACACGTTCATACATTCTTAACATATTAAACGTATAAAAGTAAGAAATGTGTTTATATCAGAGAAAAATCTAAACGAAAGTGGAAGAAAGTTTATGGAATCTGCTGACAAGACACAAATTAAACCACTGCAAGATGCAAATATACACAGATTAAGGAATTAAAACAATGAACGAATGCTGTTAATGGTTTATTTTTGTACAGGCAAAATTAAACTACATTTACCCGAAATGCCCATCAGATAGAACACAACTATAAAAAGTGCTCCACATAGTGGGAAGACAGACGAGACAGCTTTAATGAGTTCACAGTACAGTAAGCACTTTTCTCTCGTATACACATAGTATGAGCTATCCAGATTAGATGTGAAAATAAGCAGATTTTCTTTAAATACAATGGTAAAATGTCACACGACTTGCTCAAATCACTTGATCATCTCTCACATTGTTTATTTTAAATAAAAAAAAGCTGAAAATGCCAAAATATGCACAAAGAGTGGTGATGATTAATCCTGAATCACTTATACAGTCAGTCATATGCTGATCATTTCTAGAGCAGACAAAATTAACCAAGCCTTTTATATCAAGTGGAACACAGGCATAAAAGAGGACAATATCTATATTCCATGAAATCCAGTAAATTGTCACCACCCCAAGAGTCGTGAAGATTATTACAAAATATAGAGTATCTATCAAAAGTGCATTGATAATGCTTTATGTTTAATGGCATATACTCAAATGTGGGAATGAAACATTCCCATTGCTTTCCCAATATAATATGCCTCACATCTGGTGCAACTAGCCACAGAAAGCATATAAGAACAATCACAAGAAAATATAAAAGGTAGATTGTACAGGATGAATAAAATAACACAGGGAGTGGAAACAATAAGTACCCCACTCTTCGTGGTTACATGTGCCACATCTTTTTGAAATTTGGTTTAAGCACCTATTTCCAAATTTGAAAATGTTATCCTTCTTGGTAATAAAGGTGCAGCTACCATGTTAGAAAAAAAGACAGGCTTTATATTCACTAAAAGTCTTCCAGTTATTCTTTGAAAGTATTGAAATCTACTAAAAATCACATACATAACCAAAGTCCACTCAGTATTTTCCTTTGCTTGGTTTTCTTCCATTATATATAGTGGGTGGACTACCAGCATCACAATAGTTATAACTGAAATGAGAATTTGTTATCCTTTCAATACTGCCTTTATCTAGTGGTGCACAATAGCTCCCATTTGCAAAACTAACTTCTAAATTGTTATCTTCACAGGGAAGATGGCCATTCTTCAACATCAAATTACTGACTTGCACAACCAGAACTTTTACTAGTGTCTTTTTCAGTTACCCCAGATACCTAGTTTTCTAATGCAAGAGGATATTTATGTTACCGATATGGATATACATGTGTCACTATTTAAAATATAATAGTCACCAAAAAGGTAATAGTACTGATATTGCTTCTCATAGGGACTTGGGGGTGGGAGAGTCACAGAATTTTAAGTATCTAAAAACTAACCTAACAATGCCTTATTCTTTCATACCAAACAAGCTGTCAATGAATTGATGATACAAATCCACTTGGCATACAGGGTACTGCGCTACAAATAAGGGTTCTTGATAAAATCTGTCATCAAACATGAAAAAATTGTTACATAAAATCAGTCATCACTTTCAGTTATACAAACATACTACTTGGGAATTTCAACAGGTTTTAGTTACTAGGATGTTGGTGAACCATTCCAAACCAATGTCAAGAAGAACTATACAGTAAAAATTCTTTAAGATTCATAGTAACCAAACACGTTTTCCCTACAACTACAGCACTATTCTGCTTTTCAGTAAAATATAGAGAATTCTGCACTTATGATCCATACCTTTACACTAAACCTTTGATCTCCCTATCAACAAACTGAAATGGGTACTAATACGACTCTCTTACTAGTAAAATATGCACAAACTGAAGTCAAACCCTAATATTACATGACTTTCATAAAGCAAAAAGATATGGAACAAATCAAGTAGTGCAGAATCACTAGATCAAGAAATCAAATTAAGCAAATAATAAAAAGTGAAAATGACATCAACGCAATAGTGAAGGATGGCGGTTGCATGCACAGTGTCTCGCACTAAATTTGCAGAAATATGTAGCTTATTCAGTCAAGGAGAGCACTATGAGAACAGAAAAATGCTGCAGTTTAATCATTTAGTCTTTATATAGTAACTATAAGCCCTATGTAGGATTCTGGGCTAGTTTATCGACTACATAGGTTTGCATAGGATTAAAAGAAAACAAACTCAGTCATGATACGAATAACCAAAAAACTCAGTTCTCCCCATCATCATCAGCAATCATGGGAATGACCAAAACTTAATTCTCCATAACTACACGTATTTTACCATATGGCTGTGCAACAACGTTTAGACAAAGTCTAAGGGACTGACTAGTCATTTGTCAGCCAATGTTTTGCTGGCTGGCATAATACTAGTCAGTGCAAAAGATTCCAAATGTAATTGTCATAACATTGTAGGAGGTAGACCTATGTGTAATCTTACAGGCATATAACAAATATTTGGCACCGAATATGAACAAAAGTTTCCTCGTTAAGCAATCAATTTGACATTGTTGCATGAATTCATTTCAGCTGGTAAATGTTAGACACTGCATTTTTGGTCTTTTTGTCCCTTATGACTACCCTGCCATACTTTTGAGGGTCCATTCATTCTACCTTGGGCAATAACAGACCATGTAATTTCATCATCCAAGCAGGTAGCAATGGTTTTATATGCTGCAATAACCTTGTCCTACAATAACCTTGACAAGATGCACTGCATAACATTGACTTCTGGACATTGGTACTTCCAGATCCCTGGCTGGCTCCTTTAGTGTTTTTGTTTTTTTAAACCCATATCATCAATTAATAATGTATTCTTGTGTGCTATAAAGGCATCTTTTATTTTAGACTGAAACTTCACAAAACTCCTACACAAAGTATTTGTTCAACTGTCTACTTGCACATATGCATGATGTGTGATTAAACCATCTTGCAAGCAGCTTATATCTGTTTTCGCTCAGGCAGAATGAAAATACAGTTGTATCATAATGAGAAATATGCCACATCAAGATAACTTTTGCATCAAGCCTACAAAAGACATGCAACACAATAAGGGTGAAAATGAATGGATAGCTCATCACAAACAGTGCTATGGATATAAATGGTCTTCCTGGTTAAACTAGAATAAATGCCAAATGCATGAAATTCTAAATTACAAAAACTAAACCTTATAAGGACAATTGAAAGTAAATGTATTTTTCTATGCTAATTACCATATATATGTACATCTTGAGACAATTGTATAAATTACTGCAGTCAGTAATGGTTCTTTGTATGTAGGAGAACTGATCAAGAGCCAACTCACTGAAACACCCATTAGACAAATGTACTTCCTTCCCCCACAGATGGTAGAACCATTGATAACATCTCTATTAGCTGGAAGCACACAGCCCTCCCACAACACCCACAGCAGATCATGGTTGTAAAAGCATATCCGCAGCCTTAGGAAAAGAAGATAGTTTGATAAGTGAGTCCCAGACTGGCACCTTCATATCCTTCAGATGAATGACAAATGTACAGATTCAAGAGTGGAATTCAACTATCCAGAACCATTTTAATTACATCAGTATTATATTTCAGCGATATTAAGAGTTTATGATTGCAATACAGTTCTCTGCATTACTCTATTTTCAGAAAATGTTCATATATGGTGTATGGAATACAAGTTTTCAAAACCATTTAGTCATTGGCCCTTCATGGTTGTGAGAAACAAACCTACAACATGTTTCTAAGCATAATACACTGGCAAGAAAAGGAGATTGTGAACACAGATGTATACTGAATTAAAGATAGTCTGTCAGTGGTATTTGGGGAATGATAGAAATAAGCCGCTATAAAAATGTTACTACTGCAGTCGAAAAGTTACACACGTGGCATTTAGAGATTCATTTAATCACCAGAATATGTAGAAGGGACAATAGTTTGATGTCCATTCAAAAAATTAATATCAAAGTCAAATCCAGTGCTACATAATTCAGTATTAATGTTGCTATCTTTTCCTGAAGTAGCTGCTAAGATCGTCTTGGCATCTTTGAAGCTCAGAGGAAAGTTTTCATTACACAACACAAGAATGATCTTCCACGTAACACAAGACTGTTTCTAACCAAATTCACTTTCAGCAGTTCTGAACAAAAGAAAAACACTACAATCATAACAACCATCATGCATTATAAAGACCCCCTTCAGAATCCTATTGTCTCACATACTGAAAACCTTCCATTATTTTGTTAAAGAATTGCCATGGGGAGTTATAGTCTGGTCTAAATCATTCCCAACTCATACAACAAGCACTGAACAAAGTATTATATGCAGCTTTAACATGTATGACACTTAGACACTCTGCAAAACACCAGTAACTACTAAGTAAATACCCAAACCCATGCAGATCTAATTTTGTAACTTTTCATCCTAGATACATAAAAAATGAACTATTAAAATTTTGGTTTGCCTTCCTTTCCTGTACTCTATCAGTTTACTTGTATGAATAACCTGGTTATATTTTATAGTCTTATTATTTTGTAAGTGTCATGTTATACTGCCTTGTGACCAGCTCATAACACAAAAAATGGTCACTTCTCCAGCCTACCCACATAGAAAAATGTAAAAAAATGACAAGTAGTGTTGTAGTTTAATTGGGCTGTGAGACTGTCAATATATTCCTACACTACTATTTTCTCTCTATCAAGATAGACATTTCTAACAATTAATTAAATAGGTGTCTTTAATGGACCATTTATTTACAGGGACAATGATTTGCTGCTCTTAAAAATAAAATCATGTTTTCATGAGGTGATATCTGGGAATCATACCAAAGATTTTAAATAGAACTATTACTACTCTGCTTACACTATAATGTTTAGTACAGGTATGTAAAACTAAAACAAATTTACAAAATGCAATAAGCAAACTGACAGCATTACAAACAAATATAAGGTGGATGCCAAATGAATGCTCTGGCTTAAAATATAAAATTCCATAAAAAATGTGCTTTTCCAATTGTTGAATAGCTCTGATTTGGGATTTATGGATATGTTTTAGAAACATTTGTAAGCAGTGCATCTGTTTTTTTTTTTTTTAATCCTTAACCAGTTAATGACTTCTCTGCAGTTGCCTTGGATTGCAGCTTTCTTAACCACATTAGTCTTAGACTATCATTCACAGACGGGGCTAACATGTTGTTGCAACGTAGTACTGGGGGAAATGCATGAAAATACTAAAAACAAACGATACATAGTAGTAACGGAGTAACAAAACGCATACTTTACTATAAACTAAACAATTCAATGCCACTGTTACAATGACAAAAGCAAACATTCATGCAATATTGTTTGGGTAAATCATATTTTGTGATTTCTTGCATAATGAATTACATATCAGTCAGAGTTGGATGCCTTACCCTAGCCACAAAGGCAACTCCTTAAAGAACCCATTTACCAAATTCAGTCTTTATTTGATAAAATAATAATACATATATACTCAGTTACTAAATTACTACATACTACCAGATGCTAAATCAAACCCTGGTTTGGAGAAGCCTCTCTGTCTCTCTTTATGAATCAGTGCAACACTGTGAAAGGGTCCGAGGACAGCGAGTCCCATAAGAGTTGTGTAGAAACAAAAATGGAACTTTAACAGCTGAAGTCTACTCAGGTTACATGCAAAACCTATTCAGTGCCTTGCATTTACATTACTGAGATTCTACTGTTATGTATTCATATACAACCCTTTTCCTGAAATCATTATTTGCACTTCTGGTAAAAGTGTGCGAAAACAGTCAAGGATTCTACATGTCATCATTTTCGAAACTTACTCAAAATGTTAAAATGACAATTCAGTTTTTTACCATTTGCAATAAAGGTCATACTATGTTAAAAGGGGAAAAAATATGAAGCAGATGCCTATAAAACTCTTCTTTATTAAAGGAAACTACTAATACATGCTAGTAACCCGGAAACTGTTTTTGTCTCCTTAAGGCTTTTTATGGACATCCCCTTTATTTTGTCAGTATGCTGCAAACTGACAGTTGTGTATGTACACACCAGCATTTTCAAATTCTGTTTGATTTGAAAAACCTTAAACTTACTTCCTTTAACCCTGTCTAGGGGCAATTGTGGTTAAATATATAGTGTGTTAAACCATTACAAATTTTATACTAGTACTTTAACTTTTAAAGTAATACATTTACTGAGTTAAGAAACAAATCACTTACCAGTCTCTCTGACATGGGTGTTTTGTCTTCTTCAGGTAGATGCTGCTCCAAAGCCAGCACAATACAATTGGCTATGATTGTAGCTAATATCATGTATTCAAATGGAGTGCATTTGGTTAAGGAATACAGAAAGACAGAGCTATATGATTTTAAAATAATAGCAATATGAATTTAAGAAACTGCAGACAGCTTAGTAGAAAACTATAACAAATGTGCTTGCATTTTGTCCTTGCCTGAATGCCCATACAATATACATAAAACTGTATTAAAACATTAGAAATTAAATAAGAAAAAAAACCACAGACATCCTAAAATATAAGTATCTCTTGAAAACAACATCTGTCATTCAAAATCTGTAAGCTTATAACCGCATACAAATAAGCGGTGATTGTGGACCATTTATACTTATTTTCTGTTATAGCTGTGTTACCACAGTTTGCAGTATAAAGCTGTCTATAGCTGCACGTCAAAAAAGCAAAACGTTGATATTTACTTAACTGGTTATATCGTGTTACTCTCTAAGCAAGCTCCTTTTCTGCAAGCAGGGGCACTTGTAAGCTGAAATAGATGTGTTAAAAGGAACTATTACTTTTGATTGTTAATGGTACTGAGGTTCAGCACCTTGGAGAGCAACAGGGCTGGACAGCTATTCGAAACGCAGAGAGGTGGGTGAAAGCAACACCCTACCACTTTGCAGGTCCTGCTCATTTCCAGCTGGAGCCACGGACTTTCGTTAGATAAATATAATTAAAAAAATGGCTGAGATGTAAACACTGTATTCCAAATGTGCAAGTCTAAGAGGGGTAAATAAGATACGGACTGATGTCAAAAGGGAAATTATGTTCTGTAATATAGTGTATTATACGAGAGTTTTCTGAACAGTTATTCTTACACACGTTTACTAGTCAGCCATGTGGGACTGAATGCAATCCGCACAATTGTATACTATAGTTTAGTATATATGAAGGGATTCTCACACATACTAAAACAGGCTGTAACTTCATGTGCCACGTTTTCCCTTTTAAAAGTTGAATACAGTTGCAGAAAAGCAATATAAAACAATAAATGAATACACGCTTGCGGAAGTCTCTGAAGTAACTTCCGTCACTATGTTATGGACAAAAGGCTTTCTGCCGTTACAGGAAAATCAATATATGTACGACTTTGATGGAAGGCAACAGCAAGATACCACAATACGCCCAGTACAAAGCATACCTTTTGGCACTCACTAGGTTGCCCACGCAGGCAGTCCGGAGATGACCTCTCTGAGCATGGACGGGGGTATGGAGGGATTCTTAAAGATTCGTTCATTTTATTTTCCTTGTGCATACTGTCTGCAGTGACCACCATCACTTTTTTGTTAAATGAATGTTCCACTTTTCACTCGGGTATGTGTGTATTACATTTACCCATTTGTTACTGTGGTAACACAGCAGCTAATAATTTTGTTTACAGTGTCTGGAAGGAGATTAGCATAAGACGTACACACACACACACACACACACACACAGGTACAACATAGAAAAAAATGGATGTAAACATCCGCATTGTTAAGGAGCATCCCGACATTCATTTTTTGGTCAAAAATAAATGGCATATTATGCAGAGCTAGGCTTGAGCTGGCATCACGGTTAAATCTCAGCGTAAATACTTAGCAGACAATCACCCCATAAGACTGCACTGTATATACGTCTGAACCCTTCAAAGGAGCTGAGCAGCCAGGCAAGAAACAGTAATGATTATGTAAATGTGTTCTATCTTAACCATGTCAACTCCTGAAAGCATTCCACTTGACCTTTTGTTCACTTAAAGCCTAAAGGAACGTTTTTGCTTAGCTACCGTGTCACACCTTAAAGGATATGGCCACTCAGTTATTCTCTTAGCGTATTTCCGTATGATGTTGTCCTCACTGAAGATGAAGAGGGAGCGGTTCACTGTGAAACAGTTCTGTTTGACGGGGATGGGGTTGTAGAGAGCCATAGTCCGGGCTCTCTGGGCCATGGACTGCTTATACATCCTCTGCCCAGTCTGGGGGCCACCCTGCCTGCTGCTTCCTCTGCCAGCGCCCGCTGGCCCACCACCTCCATAGCGGGTCTGTTGTAAATCGTCTCCGAACCGAGCCATCCTAGAAATGCACAGAACGAAGCGTTAAAATCCAAACTGACAAGCAAAGGAGAAAGAAGACGCATCACAAACACACAGGACTCCTCCTGGGCGGTCGTTTTCCTTTAGAAAATCCCGCTATATGCTTAGATCCCACCAGTTCATCATTAAATAAGGAAGAGGGAGGAGAAGGAAAGCAAATCGTGGAACTTTACAGGTAAATACAATCCATTCGTCTTAAACCAACAATATAACACAATCACTTCCTCGCGGAATACTGATCTTCAAATACATAAAAACAAAACGGTCTTATATGACAAAGTTCAGAGATTTCAGCTATTTTATCCAGTGTGTATTCTTCCTTTCTTGGCTGTTTCTCGAGCAGTCTTTTGGGAGTATCCCTTTGAAAGATATTTGTTTCCAATACACTGTAAATCTATTTGATAACGATAATAAAATAATAAAAATAAATTAACAGGCCATGAAATCCTCTTCGATTGCCACTTAGTTGCCGGATCAACTGGAAACGTTAAAAGTAACCAAATCATGAGCCCCAGCTGCTTTAAGACAAGACCCATGTGACTGACACTGGCCAACCAGCTAAAGCAGCTCCACCCATACCAGTAACCCTTGGAAGCAGCAAAAATTTAATTTGTAGACATCAATTTGTGATTTCTCCTTGCCAGCTTGCCCCTAAACAGATTAGGCAGTTTGCTGTCTTAATGCTGCTTTTGCATTATCTCTTGTACCCTAGCAATCTAAATGGTTTGCGTGTTTCCCCATTTTTTCTGCCTCAGAAAAACAGCTAAAATAAGCATGGTATATATATATATATATATATTTTTTTTTTGTGGTACCTGATATTTGAAAAAAAAAAACTGAGGAGGAAACGATCGTGTTATACGTGTGTAATATGATTTCCCACTCAGTGGTCAAGCAGCAAGTGGCAGTTGTTCATAGCAAGTATTTGCTCTTAAGTAGACAACTCAACGCCTCAGCCAACAAAGGTGGGTGAGACCGGCGCGTGCACTGCAGGTTCAGGCGCACGCGCATGGGAAAGCAGCTGTCCAGTGCTGAAACCCCCATTGTGGGGGCGCTGGGCTTTCCCTTTCCTTTCAGCCACGTGTTGATCAGAAATGGCCGAATAGCCATTTACCTTATAAAAGCCTATAGGTAGGAGTCTATCCAACATATCGCTGCATGGTGCATAACACGTATAATTCTACTTATTGTATTCTATCCCTTCTTTTTCGTTGCTATGGTACTGCACAAACTCTTCACAGAGAAATTTGCAGTAAGTGGCCTTTCAAACCAGGAACTGACGTGCAATTTGAGTTGGAAATCACTGAGGCAGTCGTCTAACAAACTGAGCACGCCATGGTAAATGATCATAAGCAGTTGATGAATTCCCTGTTTCTCCCGAAATCCACGAAAGACGGTTGTAAGACCCCAAATGGCAAAAGGACTGGGAAAGTCAGCTAGTTTTGTTAGTCTCGGAAGAACGAGTCATTTTTTTGACTTAGTAGTGCAACCAGTTTTAAAGAACAGTCTGCCGGAATACCTTTCTCCTTAATCTCAGTATTTAACTTAAAAGTCACGACAGGAACGAAAAATGAAACGTCTGTTTCGTGCTCTGCCAAAATGGTGCATGGTTAGTGTCCTTTTTTAATGTATCCAAAAACTGAAGTTCATTAAATTAATACATCAGCACTGGCTCTTCCCTAGCGTGTCTAATTTTGTACTGAAAGCATAAAGCCTGTCAAAAGCACTGCAGTGGAAAACTATCGACTTCGATATGCTATAAGGTTGATGTCTTGGTGTTTACTGATCCCTTCCAAAAATTCTTTAGTACAATGCCTTTGTCTACCGGGTTTGTTATTCCACGGGAATTTGAATATTCTGGGAGACGTGTACTTGTATTCTAGGCTCATTAAACATTTTTATCAGGAAGTCTTAAGTCTTCCCTACTAGCCCTAGACACGTCAAAAAAGTTTAGGTTTGCTACAATCGCTGAGTATAGTAGTCGCTCATAGAGAGCTTGTACAACTACTTCTAATCCTGTATTTGCTGGAGAAATCCTTTAATCCTGTTTATTTTAACACCCACTTATTTGGATCGCTTGTCAGCGCCTAATCCTATAGCCAACAGATTTTTCTAAAGCTCACTGTTATAGCAGGCCCTGAGCCTGGTAGTTTCATTAACATAACTCCCTTGATACCAATGCTAAACGTAGGCAATGAGTACTGTAGTCGAGTCAGTCTAACAGGGGTACATTTTTAGAAGTCATGGTGCTCTCCCCTTCCTTGCCCAACAGTTAGTGC
Organism: Protopterus annectens; assembly: GCF_019279795.1. Lineage (NCBI taxonomy): Eukaryota > Metazoa > Chordata > Ceratodontiformes > Protopteridae > Protopterus > Protopterus annectens. Next base: position 676,158,670 of record NC_056750.1, on the reverse strand, counting down.
ATGCATGCATATAACACTCTGCCCTGCTTAGAAACCCAGCTGGGCTTGTTGCCTTAACTGTACAAACCAACTGCACGTAGTCCTCCCACCCCAATTTCCTGTAACTGAAAATACGGGCAAATAGCTCAGAGAAGGATAAAGGTAAAACCCTAGCAGCTCCGTATCCAGTGCATTCATCGGGACCTACATTTATGGTAGGGAGACAGTTGATAATTTGTTCCAAACAAAAAGTGGGCAATTAGCAGAGCACCTTAGCGGTCATTCTTAGTAACTGAATGCTTTGGTTTCGTCAACAGGGCAGAAAGTGGACACAGTTTGTTTCCTACTGAAAGCACATGAATATACTGCCTGCATGTTTTTTTTTTTTTTTTTTTTTTTTGGGGGGGGGGGGGCAAGGAATGCGACTGAGATAGGACTAGAGCTGGGGGGTTTGCGTAGCCGACATAAGACGCATGTTTCATGGGAACCGGGAAAACTGTACTAAATAAACAGCGAAGCCATAAAAATCAAAAGCCTACCGGGATGGACATTTATTACAATTGTATTACAAGTCTTGTGAAAAACTCACAAAGGTTAACTTTATGTGTGGGATCATTAGAAAAAATATACACCCCATAACTCTCAACCAAATAAGGAACAGAACCATTAAGTCAAGGGACACATTTGAAAATATTAATGCTTTTAACACGCGACAATGACAAAATAACAGTGTGCAAATACACATTTTCTGAAGTAGAACACGTCTACAACTGTGTTGTCAAAACTTGAATTCATCAAATTTTCTTCAAAAGTCACCAGTTTTAGGAGGGAGAGATTTAAAGTTGGAGTAAAAAACGGAGACTTCCCCGAAAAGCAGGGACAGTTAGCGGAGAGATATCCAACTACATGAGCTGCTCTGGAATATAGGTCTCATAACAGATAAAGGGAATCGCATCTGCATTGTCCAAAGATCAGATCGGCATCACTGTTTCCCCAATACAAACAGACCTGAAGAGATCTAAAGATGTGCCCGAGAGCAACACACACTGGAAAGTTGGTTTCTAAAGGAAGCATAGCGTAAAAAGTGTAATTATAGCAATCCGGAGAATAGTAAAATTATAGAAAGATGCAAGGAAACAATTATTCATGGAAAAAGCTATTATGTTTAAAGTGATGTGTCCCTGGAGGCAACTGGTAAGAAGCAGTAGTGAGGAGATGATTCATAAGGGGAATTAAATATGGGATATAGGAGTTACCACGACTAACAATAAGCAAACTATGCAGTACAAACAATTATTTAAAAAATGAAGACCATAAGGTGATTGACCATAACCCATCAACCCTTCTCTATCGACCCCGTGTTTACAGGCTATGCAGCATACAGTTCTGTGCACTGCCACTAAAGAGGCACTATAAAATATTATGCCGGCCGGTGTGCTGTTCTATTCAGATGGGCGTTAGTTGTTCGTGGGCCATTTAGTTGCAGTTCTTTGGACAAACATCAGCAGACTAAGATACAAAAATTCAAATAAATAAATAAATTATATATATATATATATATATATATATATACACACACACACACATACACGTACACATATACATACACACACGCAGACTATATAACAATTCCTACTAATCACCTACAAACCTATCAAATCAATAGGCAGATTGCTCTATAAATGCTCAATATCCTATACTTGAAACAAATTTCCCAGTAATGTACGTTCTATCAAATCTACCTTGCTCTTCAAAAAAGAACTAAAAAACTACCTTACTAATTCACCTTCCTGCTCTTGCCACCAGCCTACCTAACGCATACTATCTTAACATGCTTTCCTTTCCTTAAGAAAATACAACAAATAATTGTACAACCTCTCTAACTCTACTGAACATTCATATAATTTAATTCGCTGTCTTTTTCCTCCAAAACAAATTAACTTTTTGCTTCTCTCTTCTTCTCATTTCCATATACTTAAGGCTCATTTATGCTTCTATATCTCCCTATTCTACCTCACTATTAACACATTGTTTTCTTTTCCTATCTGCTCAATCCTACAAGTTTAAACAGGTATATTTCTGGTTCATTTGTTATGTTAATATAAAAACGATTATTCATTTTTTTCCAATGGTATCTTATCCTTTCAGGGTTACAGGTTTGCTTGCGTCTTGAGCACAATACACATGAATAAATGAAATCTGCTTTGAATTTAAATACTAGTCTCAAAAACCAAAACACGCACATACATACATACACACATATATATATATATATATATATATATACATATATATACACACACACACACACAGACTGAAATGTCACACTGTTCAATGTCAAGTGATACTGACATTTTCTTAAGCCCTATTGAGTTGTGTGTAATGTCACAAAGCAGCAACATATTCCCATTGGAAACAGCGTCTTGCAGTGAGGTCCATGAAGCAAGTCCAGCTGGGCTCCTGATTTAAATGGAGTCCTGGCTTGGCAACAGTAGGAAGGGAAGGAGTAGCAGCATGTCCATGCCTCTTCACCAAGGATATGTGGTGGTGACCACGGAGATGCAAGGCATTCATTTAGCTGCTGTCTCTTACATTAACAGAATACTGATGGTCTCTGGAGCCAGTTCATCGGCAGAACAATTCAAGCATTTTAAATTAATCCAACTATCTGGTGTGGAGTTAGAAATTTCAGCCTTCTCATCTTCCATCACCAAAGGCAGGTGTACTACTATTGAGCTCCTGAGACTTTTTTTTATCCTACTTGGTTTTCTTGAACTACCTTTTATAACCTTTTATTTTGATTTGGTCTTGAAAGTGTTCTAGATTTGGATCATGGCTCAAAAAGTGAAGTAACTCTTGTGTGATTATCAGAGAAATAAAACAGTGCTTGTTCCCAAATCCTTGTGACTAGTTGTGTAAATGGACGCTGCGGCTTGACACCAGTGGGCTGGGTGTTGTCTATTTCCAACTTTTATGTATTATTATGTACTATTTCAAAGTATGTGAATGTGCTCACAAGTTCAATAGAGGCTGCCTGGCTTAAATGTGTCGCTGTCAACATTGTGGCATGCTGGCCTCAAAGGAGCCTGAATGCCACAACTCCATAGTTATATTCCTATGTATATAACAATTATTTCTGGAAGAAAGCAAGATGAACGTCCAGTGATTTTAAGTGGAAGTTTATTCCATCATCTTAAAACAGGAGAACTGCATTACACACAATGCCTTCTCTTTGCTATAATTTTTAATACTGCATTCCCCAAACTGGAATAAGAACCCTGAACACTGGTTTCCAGGCATAGACTTTTAAACAGAACTGGATAACAGCATTGCCTGGAAGGCCAAGCAGAGACCATATCTTAATCACTTGTACGAAACAAAAATAATTTTTTCCAATCCTATGATTTTTCTGTTCAAAAATATTCTTACTTTTTTTAAATGGTCTCAGATGACTTGCTCAAGGGCTAGAAGACTCAGAAATGTATTAAATAATTTGTCAGACCAATTGTGTATAAAGGGGTATATATACACAGAGGTTCTCTCAAAAAACCTTACCAAAACACCAGAGACTTCCAAAACACAAGACTGCTATAACTAACAGTCCCCACAGCACCCATGACACATAGCAACACCAGTGTCTCACATCAAGCCAGTAAGGCATAACACTCAAAAACAACAAAATGTTTTGTCATTGGAGACTCAATAGCGAGAGACACTGATGTCCTACATACCAGGTTGGACAGCTGTCTGTTCAGTGCCAGGATTCATCAGATCATGCATGCACTCAGGTCTTTCAGCAACAAGTACCAATATGACAGTCACAGGTCACGTTGGTCTGAATGACCAGAGATGTAAGTAACTGGACTACATGAAGAGAGACATGGTTGAGATCTCTGAGTGCGTGTCCCAGGTAGGCATGTCCCTAGCCTTGAGCAACATACTACCCTCGCCTAGAATGATGTCACAGTATAAACAAAAAATTGATTTCAACAATTGGCTCAGTTTTTGGTGTCATTCAAAGGGGATCCAGTTCTTGTCAGCATGTAAAGCCATGGTTGACAAAACTCATTGCTTTAAAAACACCATGCTAAAACTTTATTAAATACACAAATGCAACTGGTAAACACTTTAGTTTCAACATGAACCTCTTTACATGTTAATGTTGTATTGTGACTTGGTCTAGAGAGCAATAGTTTTTTTATATTATAGTAGTATGCACAGTGCTAGGCTTAAGAATAATATTGTCAAGTCAGTTTGATAGAATTAGCAGGTTAATCATGGAAGTTAGTCATTTTGAGGCAGAATGTTAAGTGCTTAAAAATAGGTTTAGTGAAAGACGATACCCTGTTGATATGTTAGATAGGGTATTTAATGGAGTGTTGTCACAAAAGGAGAGTGGACAGTATGAGAGTGTTGAGTTGGTTAATAAAAGTGTGAATGTTAGAGCGGACAATAAGGATTTTTCACTGGCTCGCATGTTAAATAATTCCGCAGATCAGTATAGTATTAAAAAGATAATTATTAATTGGAAGTTTTTGTCTAATTTTCAGGATATTCATAAAGTTTTAGGTGAGGCACCTGTTTTTGTTACCAAAAGGGGTAAAAACCTCAAGGAGTCTTTTTATAAAGTAAAAACAGGTATTTTAGATGACTGTTTTAAAGGGGATGTTTAGATTTGGTAACTAATTATTGCACATATCTTTTAGAGGGTTCCAAAATTATGATACCAGTGAGGAATTATGAATTTAATACGACAGAAAGACTTAAATATCCAAATATGTAGTTTATTTAGCAATGGGTGGGTCTTTTCCTGCCTTCTATATAGAAAGGACCACTAGGTGTCTATTTCAAGATAAATGAACACCTGAGAGCTCTTGATAGGCAGGACACTACTAATGCATTGGCCAGGCATGTTCTTTCATGTCATTTACACAAGCATAATAATACATTTTCTTTTACTGCGATTGATCAGGTTAAAAATTATGAGTGTAGGTGGGATGCTGAGGATGACCTTGACTGGAAGGAGTATTGTTGGCAAGTCAGGCTGAATGCATGTGTTTTTCCAGGTATTAATGATAGAGCTTTAAAAGAATTCTAAAAAGGAAAGGGTTAAGGCAATTAATTAACTGATCATGTGACTTTAGATTATGTAGCATTGTGACTTGGTCTGAAGAAGTTCATGTAAATGAAATTGCTTACCAGTTGCATTTGTGTATTTAATACAGTTTTAGCTTGGTGTTTTTTAAGCCATTTTTTTTATATACGGCTGTTTCACGAGTCTTTTTAGATAAACTCATTGCTTTGCCAGAGTCAGTTGACACCTGGCACCTCTAGGCTTTTGGCTGCTGGCAAAGGCTCTTGCCTCCCCCATAGTGCCTTTTTTTTAGACAAGGTCTCAAAACATTACAGACATGAAATTAACCAATCAGAACAAAATAAGGGTCATGCTGCTAAATGTTAGGAGCTTAAACAAAAAACTACACTCCCTGGAAGCACTTCTTTCCCTAGAAGATGTAGACGTCTGTGCAGTCACAGAAACCTGGTTCAAGGCCTCAGACAGTAATCCGGTCTTGCAAGGCTACAATGCCTTCCACACCTTTAAACGACAAAATGATCATGTGAAAACCAAAGTAGGTGATGTTTCAATCTATATTAGATATAAATTCACCTCCTGTCTTGTTAGACTGGTCAACTCCATGGAGTTACTCAAGACCCCCAGTCAGTATAGATCCCCCTCCATGGGTCATGACACCCAAAATGCCTACTTGACCAAACTGAAGACAATCCAAATTTTACCAAACACACTGGTTATGGGGGATTTCAGTTATCCCATCACCAGATTGGAAACCTACACTAGTCCTGACTTGCTAGCACAAAAGTTCCTTGACTGTTAATTCAAATGTCATGGAACAAACCCTGACAATAACAAACATTCTGGATCTGGTCCTCACCAACATGTTAAACAGATGTACTACCACAATTGTTGGACCCTCATTAGTTAAAAGTGACCAGAAGTCAGTCACCTTCAATCGGGCACTTACACCAGAACTCACAAAGGGTGAAATCAGACTGAAAAACTTCACCAAGGTAAACTATACCCTCCTAGGTGAAGGTATAAATGCCTTTCTAGCCCCACCCCAAGCTGGAAGTGCTAACTGTGCCAAAGCTTACACTAAAGCCCATGCACAATCACTTGCATAAGTATATAAACTCCAGAAAGACATACCAGAAAGAATCAAAGCCAGAGCCCCAAATAAAAACAAGCTGCCATGGTGGACAGCCAACATCAATAAATTTTACAATAAATGCAAGAAGTTGCTGTCCAAGAAAACAAAGGCAAGGCCCCAACAATAGAAAAGCACCCTTCTCAGCCTCAACAGGTAAATAAGACAACTTGTCAAATCCTCCAAGGATGACTAAGAGAAAATTAGCAAGCACAGCCAAGAAATAATCTTAAGACCTTTTACAGCTATGTACATAACTCAAAGGGTAGAACCCAAGTAAGTGCAGAACTAGTGGCCAACGGTATCACACAGACTGACCCCACAGAGATAACAAACCTGCTAGCAGATAGGTTTGGTGAAAAGTTCACTCCCTTCGCCCCTCTAACTTACAACAAACCTTCCCCAAACCCCCCCCCCACCTTACATATCTGAAGAGCAGGTCCTCAAAGCCTTGTCCAAGACAAAAAATACAGCCTCTATGGGAAAAGACAACATCCCAGGCGGTCTTCTAAACAGACTAAAACATGAATTAGCTTGTAGTCTTTTCAGTCGTAGCCTAACCACCCAGCTTTGTTCCTACGGACTGAAGAACAGCAACAGTTATTCTCCTCTACAAAGGTGGCCTGGCAACAGACCCAGGGAATTAAAGTCCCATAAGCCTGACCAGCCCCATCTGTAAAGGCCATGGAATGTATGGACCTCATAAATAGACATATGTGACCTCCAAACCCTGGACCCTACCCAGTTCAGCTTCATAAAGGGCAGATCCTGCCTGTTAAATCTGGTAGATTTCTTTGAAAATGTGACCAAGGCCATTGACAAGAGTAAATCTGTACACACAGCATACCTCGACCTTGCAAAAGCTTTTGACACAATTCCACATTCAGGTATCACTGGTAAACGTAGCAAACCGAATGTAAATGCCTTCATTGTAAGATGGGTTGCCAACTGGCTCACAAACCAGATACACAATATCAAAGTGGGTGACTCCACATCAACCAGCAGACCTGTTACCAGTGGGGTGCCACAGGGGTCATTGCTGGGCCCCCTACTGTTTAGTATATACTTCTTAGAAGTTCAGGTCAAAACTAAGGGGCTGTGGCGGACCAAGTTTGCAGATGACTGCAAACTAGATGCAATCATTGAATCCCCAAATGATGTCAGTGTACTCCAGGAAGATCTCATGCAGACCTGTGACTACTGTATTAGTCATGGTCTCAGACTGAATGCAAAGAAATGCATCATCATTCCCAACGGCACAATGTCCCCTTACACTATCAAATCAACAACAATGCCCTAAGCACCCACAAAGTGGAAAGGGACCTGGGATCACAAGTTGACTGCAACCTTAACTTCGACCACCATGTGTCTATTGTGCTAGGGAAAGCTTTGTACGAAGCACACTTGATTAGTAAAGGCTTCATCTCAAGAGCAAAAGAAGTTGTATCCCCCTATCCTTGGCACTTATCCGGCCCATAACAGAGTATAATGCCCCGTTTGGCATGTACTGTACTAAACACCTGCAGCAATTAGTGAGAGACCTCAGACATTTCTAACAAAGAAGATCAAGGGGCTCCAGCATGTGCCTTACACAGACCAACTAAAGTCCCTGTCACTATACTTCGTATCATATAGACTTCTTAGGAGAGACTTATTATTTATTGACATCTGTTTACCAGGAAAGTCTACTGGGCCAAACTAGCCCATTTTCAGCAGAAACCCGGGGAGAAATCTCCAATGTCGAAAGTAATACATAAAATTACAAAACAGTTTGAAAATTTACATAAAATGAAATAGGGCTGAATAAAACAATGTATAAACAGAACAGTAGTCGTAGTAATAGTACAGTGGCACAATAGCTTGAAAATAGTACAGTGCATAACACAGTGGTTTGAGTTAAACAGTTATATGTGGAGAAAAAAATACATCATTTGAGGAATTTAGATCAAGCAGTAGAAAAACAGGAGTGTAGGTTAGTGAGAAAGGCCTATAGGTATGAGATTAAAATGATATGGGTGTAAGGAAATAAATGAAGGAGAAACAGGAGGGGTACGAGGGGGAAGAGGCAAAGTAAAAGGACAATATGAAGACAGTAGATAAAGAAGATTTCTAAAGTAGAGGGACAGTGGAAATGGGGGGGGGGAAGGAGTGAGGAGGTAAGTGAATATCTAGAGGGGGAGTTCGGTAGAAGTTTATTAGGAATGCAAGAAAAAAGGGAATTATGAGTCAAAGCTAGGTATAGACAGATTCAAGGTTTAATTAGTAGCTTACGTTTAAGTAATGGCTGAGGTAGAAAGTGAATATTTACATATCCACTTCAAGAAGAAATGATTGTGCACTGCACTTTTGAAGTTAGAAGGTCTTGGTTGTAAAACAGATAGATGATGGAAGGTTATTCCATAGTTTGGAAATTGTCCAGTAGAATAATTGCCCTGCAGGTAATTTGGATTTGTGTATTTGAAGATATTGGTGTTTAGACCATAGAGGCTAACCTGGATTATAAAGAGTGAATAGGGAGCTGAGTGCAGGAGAGTCATGAGGCTTGTATATCAGTTCGAGTGGTTGTCAGCTGGGAAGAGGAGTAAGTAGTGTGTGTGGGGGGGGGGGGTATTCAAGCCATTGTAATTGTTTTCGGGCAATACAGTGATGAGTAGGATGGAGGACTATTTGTAGCAAATTTAGCATCCTTATTATACCAAGTTTTTAATTTAGCCTTCAGGGAATACTGCAGGTTAATTAATGAAGGAGCATCATAAGTTAGCAAAGGCAGAAGATAAGCTAGTGCGAGTGAGAGAAATTTAGGTCTATAGAGGAGTCCCAGTTTTTTGTGGGTCTTGCTTATATTGTTTTGAATATAAAGTTAAAATCTGAGGTTTTTATTAATAATTACTCCTAATAGTTTCATGTAGGTTACTAACTCAGTTTTGGTGGAGTTGAGAGAATATTTCAAAGTCAGCTTTATTAATGGGTGAATTTCTCTAGGGAGTAAAGATCATGTTTTTTTTTTTTTTTTTTTTAGGATTTAGTGAAAGGTGATTGTGAAGCCAGGTTCCAATGGTGGAAAGTGCAGCTTGGGTGATTTGGTTTAGTATGTTAGAGTTGTAAGCAGAGCAGACTATAGTGGAATAACCTGTGTAATGGATTAGGGAGCCCTGCTGGATAGTTTGCTGGAGATTGTTAATAAAAATGTTGTACAGAAGAGGTCCTAAATTGATCCTTGGGGTACACCTGTAGGGTTGTGAAGATGAGGGGAAATAGAATTCTGCCATTTAGCATCATGTTCTCTGTTAGAGAGGTAGCTTTTGAACCAGTTAAATGACTGGGGAGATAGGCCAATACTGGAGAGTTGGGAGAGATGGATAGAGTGAGAGAGAGTATCAAATGCTTTTGATAGGTCCAAGAAAAGGTCTGATGCAATGTTTCCTCAGTCTCAGGCTTTAACCGTGTCTAAGGAGGATATTAGTGCAGTGGGTGTGCTGTGTCCTAGATGGACCCAGTGCTGAGTGGGGGAGAAAAATTTGTGTTTTAGAAGGTAATCTAAGAGTTGTTTTTGAACACACTTTTCTAGAATTTTCGAAATTGTGGAAAGTACAGGGATAGGTCTGAAACTGGAGATATTGGCGAAGGGGGCACCGTTATGAAGTACTAATATTATAGCCTTTTTCCAGAGGCATGGGATGCAAGATTCATGGATGGATCTATTTATCAGAATGCTAATGGGATAGAACACCAAGTCTGCAGAAGTTTAAGAAATTTGGCAAGAATTCTGTCAGCAGAGTTGGAGCAGTGCTTTAATTTTAGACATTTTTTGATACAATAGGTAGGGATAGCAGAGAAATTGAAATGTGGATGAGGAGTCGGTTGTATGCTATTTGGCAAGGGGGTGTCAGTGGATGGAGAGGGATAATGACTGGTATACGAATTGTTGGGAAAGTTCTGAGGAGAGAAAAAAAAGTGGTATTATAACCAAAATAACCGATATACATGGTAGTAGACAAACCAAACTGCAAAAGCTACGAACTGAAGGAAAAACAAGGAAGCTAATTGTAAACTGTATTTTTCCACTTTTGTCACAAGACTTCTTCAGAAGCATACAAATAAATGATCCCCCACACATCATTAAATACAATTCTTAAAATCATAATTAATCCAATAAATCAACTAAACATTTAAAATTCAAGACATTTAAAGACATAGTCAACTATTATTACTTTCATAAAACTTAAGCTTGCATCTACGGTCTTTTAAAAACATTTAATGTTCACTGTGCCATTGAGGCCAGGACATATATCAGCTGTTAGCTTAATCTGCCAAGAAGTTTCTTTTTTCTCCAGTTTGTCTTTACAATCTCCCCCTCTCTTATCCTTGGACAATTGTTCAAGTACAAAAACCAAATATTTTTTATATTGTTGACAAGTTAAAGTGAGTCTATAAAGGGCATTATCAACTACCTTATTCTTGATGTCTCTAATGTGTTCTTTAATTTTCATATGAAGTGCTGTTGTGGTCATCCCTACATAATATGCTGGACAACCTGAATAAACACTAATATATACAACTCCTGCACTATTACAATCGTACCTTTCACTACTATAAAGATTTGTTTTTAAATGTGATAGCAGTAAATATCTACCTTTGTGTATAAATCTACAAAAGGTACAAAAAAAACACTTGTACATTCCTATAGTTTTGTTACAATATTTGTTTAATAAACTTTTATACAATTTTATCTCCTGTATACAAACTTAGGCTGTTTGCCTAAAACTGTTATTAAATCTGTATTACCTTTAATAATACGCCAATTGTTACTAACTATATTTCTTATAGCCAGGCTATCTACAGACATCTATAAGTTGCATACTAAGTTGTTAGAAGAGTTGCTCATATCTGGCTGATCTTTATCAGCTAATTTTTTTTTAGTAAAGGTAAAAAAACTTGTGCATCTTTTTTCTTGTTCTTCAGCACTAGTTAACGATAAATCTATTTTATAACCTCCTTGCAAGAACAATTTTATAATAAATTTCATTTCTTGCTTGAAAACAATCTTTAGTAGTGAGCCCTGAAGCTCTTATAAATTGCCCTCTCGGTATGTTTTTCTTAATAAAGAAGGGGTGATTACTATTAAAATGTAAATATTGATTAGTAAAAGTATCTTTCCTATAAACTTTACCGTCAAAATGAAAATGATATAAATCCCATTCCAATGTAATATCTGCAAAATTTACTACAAGACCTACGTCTCCCAAGGTAAAATTTAAAAACTAAGTAGTATTGTTTAACTCTTGTACGAAAACCTTGCATTCATCACTAGTACCTTAAAAAAAAAAAAAAAAAAACAAACAAATCTGCAAATCTTTTGTAAAAGATGACCTTGTTAAACAACCCAATGGTGGGCAACAATTCATTTTCCTACCACCAAATTAGCAAAGGCCGGAGCCACTGCTGACTCCATTGCCACTCCCCTTAGTTGTTGAAAATATTTACCATTGAATAAAAAGTAATTATATTCTAAAAGAACTTCTAACACAGAACAATATAAGCTGACTTCAGTATTTGAATATGTAGTAAATGTTGCAAGGTAAAACCTAACATACTCAATTCCTTCTGCCCAAGGGATACAAAAGTGTATAAATAAGTAACATTAACAGTAAATAGTCAGTTCTGTGCTATTGTTATACAGAAAATTATTATGAAACTGTGCAACTTGTAACAAAAAATCCCAGGAATCTTTTACATAAGAAGGTAACCTTTGTACCAATGGATTTAACACTGTGTTCAAATGCAATGACATACCTTCAGTCACAGCATTGGGAGCTGAAACTATGTGTCGAAAGGGGGAGTTTTGACATTCTTATGAATCATAGGTATTCCAAACAGAACACCTATTTTCAGATGTTCTATATTCATAGATCATATAATTTGTAGTCTAACAAACCATCCATTAATAGCTCATATAGAAACATCTTTATATTATACCCAGATTTAATATAATTTAAAGTGACCTGTTTGTATTCATCTTGAACACTTAAAATGTTTTCAATAGCAGCAATATAATCAGTCTGATTCATTAATACTAATCCTCCTCCTTTGTCAGCTTTCATGGTTCTTAACCCTTGCATGTGTCTAATTTCAAACTAGGCATTTCTCTCTACTTCATTTAAACTGTAAATGATACATATTTGTTTTTTCATTTAATAAATTCCTAATGTCTTTTTCACAATTATCTTCAAAAGCTTTTAGTGTGCTATGCAGTCCCGGGTTAAAATGTGATGGTTTAACAAAACAAGAATGGTTCAAATTCAGTTCTCGACATGTTTAAACTCAGTTTCCTTGTAAAACACTTTAAGTCAATTATAGTTTTAACAACGTTGGCCCACCACGAAGTAATAATAGTTGACTGTCTTTAAATGTCTTGAAATTTAAATGTTTAATTAATTATTGGATCAAGATTTAAAAAAAATTGTATTTAATGGTGTGTGGGGGATCATTTATTTGTATGCTTCTGAAGAAGTCTTGTGACAAAAAGCGGAAAAATAAAGAGTTTACGCTTAGCTCTTCCTTATTTTTCCTTCAGTTCATGGCTTTTGCAGTTTGGTTTGTCTACTACCACGTAGATCGGTTAATTTATTTTACTCTGTTTAAGATGACAACTGGAGTGGAAGACACTTTGTTAGAACTGACTGTACACACTATTCCTGAAACTCAAGATGACATCATCAATAACTTGGAAATGGCCCTAAATGAGTTACAAAAATCCTTAAATTCCTTGATGGGGCAAGTTGCTAGTTTAAAAGGGAGCACCTCTAGAAACATTATTGCTGTCCCTAAGCAAATGAAAGCAGTAGAAAGAACTGTTAGAGAAACAGAATATGCCTCCCTAAAAAATGCTCATGAATGCATTTTACTTTAAAGAGGTAGCATCCGTTTTTACTAACCAAAGCAACCCATTTGAAGAAAGTGCAAGTCGAGTTGCTGCAATCGTTGAAAAGGAAGAGATAAAAAGCAAGTTGATAGAACTTGAGAAATTCATTAGAAAATTTTGAGCCTTGAAACTTGAAAACTTATATTTTGAACAATGTATTCCTCTTCAAATAGTCCCCAAGGGACTTAGGTTCTTTAAGTTCCCTAATAGGGTCATGGAAGGGCATTCTTTACACACAGACTTAATTAGTGTTTTCAGCAAGTTCGGTACTGAATTTTTAAAAATATTGATAAAGCACAATGAACACACTATGGGTGAACTTAAACCGGTCATTCATATGGATGACAGAGTGTTGGCAAGATTGCAGGTTTTCAAAGAAATGAAAACTGAACATGATGCGATTTTCACTTCTTTGAAGAGATTTGAAAGGACAGTTGTTGCTTGTAAACAAAAAAGATACTTTGAGATAGAGAAGTTTATGAATTGGGGAATGCTTTTCCTTTAACTTATCCAACAATAATCTATTTGCTAGAACCAATTCAACCAATTATACAGCTGAATGAGGCACTTCTTCATGTGAAGGAAGAGGCAATACCTACATTAATCCACAATCGGAAAAAGAACCCCATTCAAATTTCTCTGGTGAAGCAACTATTCCTATAGAAGACATCGAATTCATGGACACCATTGAAGAGTTGCCTTTTTATCCTGCCAATGAAACTCCAGCTGAAAGTACTTCTACTGCCTCAAAAAACATAGTGTCCTTAGTCGAAGGTGGCCAGGTGCAATGGAATCAAATGAGTAAGAATACGAAGACGGAGGACTAACATTTAATTGCAAAGTGAGTAATTACAGTAAAAAATATAATTTGTCCTCATTTAGTTTCAGTGATGTACAACTAAAAATTTTACAACTCTGTTTGAATTTTGTGCCTTCATGGAGGGCCAACCTTGTTAAAACTATAACAAAGTGTTTTGGAAGGAAACTAAAAACCTTTTATGTCGAGAACTGAATTTGAACCATTCTTGTTTTGTTAAACCATCAAGTTTTAACCCAGAACTGGATAGTACACTAAAAGCTTTAAAAAATAATTGTAAAAAAGACATTAGGTATTTATTAAATGAAAACATAAATCTGTATTGTTTTTACAATTTAAATGAAGTAGAGAGACATGCCTTGTTTGAAATTAGACACATGCAAGGGTTAAGAACCATGAAAACTGACAAAGGGGGAGGATTAGTATTAATGAAACAGACTGATTATATTGCTGCTATTGAAAACATTTTAAATGTTTAAGATGAATACAAACAGGTCACTTTAAATGATATTAAATCCGGGTATAATCATATAAAGATGTTTCTATATGAGCTATTAATGGATGGTTTGTTAGACTACAAATTGTATAATTTTATGAATACAGAACATCTGAAAATAGGTGTTCTGTTTGGAATACCTAAGATTCATAAAAATGTCGAACCCGCCCCCCCCTTTCGACCCATAGTTTTAGCTCCCAATGCTGTGACTGAAAGTATGTCATTGTATTTGAACACAGTGTTAAATCCATTAGTACAAAGGTTACCTTCTTATGTAAAAGATTCCTGGGATTTTTTGTTACAAGTTGCACAGTTTCATAATAATATTGTGTATAACAATAGCACAGAACGGACAATGTTTACTGTTGATGTTACTTCTTTATATAGACTTGTATCCCTTGGGCTGAAGGAATCGAGTATGTCAGGTTTTTACCTTGCAAAATTTACTATGTATTCAAATGCTGAAGTCAGCTTATATTGTTCTGTGTTAGAAGTTCTTTTAGAACATAATTACTTTTTATTCAATGGTAAATATTTTCAACAACTAAGGGGAGTGACAATGGGATCAGCAGTGGCTCCAGCCTTTGCTAACTTAGTGGTAGGAAAATGAATTGTTGCCCACCATTGGGTTGTTTAACAAGGTCATCTTTTACAAAAGATTTGCAGATGATTTTTTTATTTTTTTTATTTTTAAAGGTACTAGTGATAAATGCAAGGTTTTCATATAAGGGTTAAACAATACTACTTAGTTTTTAAATTTTACCTTGGGAGACATGGGTCTTGTAATAACATTTCTGAATATTACATTGGAATGGGATTCATATAATTTTTGTTTTGACAGTAAAGTTTATAGGAAATATACATTTACTAATCAATATTTGCATTTTTAATAGTAATCACCCCTTCTTTATTAAGAAAAACATACCAAGAAGGCAATTTATAAGAGCTTCAGAGCTCACTACTAAAGATGATGTTTCAAGCAAGGAATGAAATTATAAAATTGTTTTTGCAATGAGGTTATAAAATAAATTTATTGTTAACTAGTGCTGAAGAAGTTCAAGAAAAAAGATGCACAAGTTTTTTTTACCTTTACTAAAACAAAATTTAGCTGATAAAGATCAACTACATGTGAACAACAATTCTAACAGCTTAGTATGCAACTTATATATGTCTGTAGATAGCCTGGTTATAAGAAATATAGTTAGTAACAACTGACGTATTGTTAAAGGTAATACAGATTTAATAATGGTTTAGGCGTACAGCCTAAGGTTGTATACAGGAGATACAACTGTATCAAAAGTTTATTAAACAAATATTGTAACAAAATCAGTTTACCACAAGCAGACAGAACTATAGGAATGTATAAGTGTTGTTTTTTTGTACCTCTTGTAGATTTATACATGAAGGGAGATATTTACTGCTATCACATTTACAAATGAATCTTTATAGTAGTGAAAGGTACAATTGTAACAGTGCAGGAGTTGTATATATTGGTGTTTATTCAGGCTGTCCAGCATACTATGTAAGGATGACCACAAGGGCACTTCATATGAGAATTAAGGAACACGTTAGAGACATCAAGAATAAGGTAGCTGATAATACCCTTTATAGACGCACACTAACTTGTCATCAGTATAAAAAAATATTTGTTTTTTGGATTTGAACAATTGCCCAAGGATACGAGAGGGGGAGATTTTAAAAACAAATTGGAGAAAAGGGAAGCTTCTTGGCAGATTAATCTAACAGCTGATATATTTCCTGGCCTCAATGGCACAGTGAGCATTAAATGTTTTTTAAAAGACCATAGATGCAAGCTTAAGTTTTAAGAAAGTAATAGTTGACTATGTCTTTAAATGTCTTGAATTTTAAATATTTAATTGATTTATTAGATTAATTAAGATTTTATGAATTGTATTTAATGATGTGTGGGGGATCATTTATTTGCATGCTTCCGAAGTCTTGTGCCGAAAAGCAGAAAAATAGAGTTTATTTTTAGTTTCCTTGTTTTTCCTTCTGTTCGTGGATTTTGCAGTTTGAAAAGTGGTATCGTTTGGGAGAGGAAGGGAAAAAAGAGGTAATATTGGAAATGGTGTTGGTAAAATAGAAGTTAAAGATGCTTGCCATTTGTTCATGAGGCTTGTCAGGGTGTGGGCAGGGACCAGATTTGGTGCCTGGGTTCAGGAGATTATTGATACAAGACCAAACAGGTTTTGGGGTTACTTTTTCTATTAGTTTGCTGGTCCCAGAAGTAGTGCTGTTTGTCTTTAGAGATGAGTTTCTTAGCTTGTTTATGGAGCCGTTTATAATGAATAAGGTTGGGTGTATTCTTAGATTTAAGCCAAACCTTCCATGCGTTGTCTCCATTAGTCAGGATTTCTTTAGTAGCTTTTGTTAGCCAGGGGACATTAGTAGGTTTAGTTCTTTTGGTTCTTGAAGGGGCTAGGCTATCCAATACTTTTTGAAAAGTAGTATTAAAGTGGAGCAAAGTGTCATCCAAAGGGAGAGTTTTTAGGATACTCTAAATCCTTTTCAGGATGCTATTAAATGTGATGGGATTACATTTAGAAATATTTTGGACTCATTTCATATTATGTTTTTTTGGGATAGCTGAGCAGCCTCAGATAGTATAGACAGGGATATGGTCACTAATAGAGTTGGACATAGTGCCAGAGGTTATGCATTTGGAAGGATTTGAGACTAGAATTCAGTCTATAATGGATCCTTCATTGGTTTTGTTATTGTACCTAGTGGCAGTAGTGATAACTTGGGTGAAGTGAAATAGATTTATGCAGATGACTGACTGGAAGAGATAGAGGACCAAATCAATATTCATGTCCCTGAGGATAATAATTTCATTTTTTGTGTAGTGTAGGACAGCCACAGTAGAACATCTTCTAGAATTGGAATGTTATTTCCAGGTGGGATGTATAAGACAATGATGCAAAGTTTTTTTGACTGGTTAATTTCAAGAAAGGAGATCAATATCTCAGCATTTTGGAACATAGGGATGTAGCCTTTGTATGGAGAAATATTGAGGGTGTTGGGAAAATGATGGCCACACCACCACTTTTTTTCTAGTATATCTGCCCTAATGACACTAAAGTTAGGAGGGAGAAGTTCATTGTCTTGAACAGAGGGTTTTAACCAGGTTTCTGTAGCTTCGAGGATGGCATTTTTGTTTTCAGAGAGCCAGGCGTGCAACTCGGAGGTTTTATTACAGATACTTTAAAAAATAAGAGTAGCTATGTGAAGTGATTTAGAGCACTTGAAGAAATGAGAGTTTGTGAGGTTGTAAGAGTTAGAGGTCCCTGGATTGGGATGGATGTCACCAGAGCAGGTAAGGTGTAGTTTGAAGGGAGTAAATGTATTTTAGCACAGAGAACTGGATTTGTGTGATAAAGGATGGGGCTAATGCATGAGTAAGTATTAACTGGAGTACAAGAGTAGCAAGTTAAAGAGTTAGATTTGGGAGGTAAAGAATGAGGGTTTAGTGTTGTGGCATTTATTAGACTTATAAGGAGCAGGGTAAAAGGGATAAGGGGTAATCTTTGATAAGTACTGGGAGATGTTTGTGATACTATGGTGTAAACACAGCAAATGAGTTGGAATGAAGAGGAGGGGTGAGAAAAGGGAGAGAATGGCTGAATGGAGGGGGAGTGGTTAGAAAAGTATAAATGTGATGGAGAAGAGGGGGTGAGTGGGAATGGGATAGGGTAGGGGAGCGGAGTGAGCCCGAGCATAGTGAGAGAAAACAGACTGGGGCTAGCTCAGTTGCCCAGTGTGTATGTATGACTTATGCCTGGCATACAGAGCAATCCAATACCCAAACCTAATGAACTTGCTTCACATCTGTAAATCAAATGGGACTACAGCTACCCATTCCATGGACCTAAATATGGCCTGCTACCTAGGTAGGACATGCTGAAGGGACAGAGTTATCTCCCAGTGACTGCTGCACCTTTGGAACAGGCTACCAATTCATATGAAAGAAAGCACCTCTATGACACTGCTCAAGAGGAACCAGGACAAGTGGATGGGTCACTGTAAATTCTTACTGGTGATAGAGCCCACAACCTTCCTGGACATGGGCAGTCATCACTAAATGCAATCTTGGTTATTGACTAGCATTTCTATGGTATTACATTAGGATGAAATGGCTAGACTTAAAATGACCTCTGGGTCAATAGTTTACCAATCTCCTATGATCCTATAATGATTTTCCTGACATGACTACATATGTCCTTTAGAATCAGATGGGCTAGAGAATATCCTTTGCTAACACTAGCAGCTTGCCTAGAATTGATATTAGATATTTAATGACAGTATTTTTAACATCTGATAATTACTTGCTGATAATCTCTCCATTTTGCCAAGTCTCCTGGTTACTAAATTTACTGATATTGATGCAAGGTCATTATGACTGTACCACGTGCGTTTTATAGACCATCTTGCAGAACTTTGCTTTATTGAACTTTCCATTCCCAGTTTTCAATCTTCAGTGTACTTGGTTATTCAGAGGATGAGTACCTCTTTTACATTTAAGAACAGTCTAAAACAAATATCTCTCATACAGATTCTTGTTGGACAATGTGGGTAACCAGCATCAGAACAAATTGTTCATAGTCCTCAACCTGACTTGTTCTGTCCTGTTCTTTAACAAGTTTTATACCCATTAAATGTCAATCCACATTTAATTCAAAGTTTTAATCAAAGGCAATTATTTTCCTTTTTCTAGAAAGAAAATTCTGGTATTTCCAAAATTAGGACTGTGAGTATTGAAAGAACTCAGGATGTTCATATAATTTGGTGTTTTGGGCCACAGCATTCCTTCACCAGAACCTGCACTTGTAACTCATATTTACTACTTAATCCAGTCAGCATGCTTTAATGATTAAGTAACTTTTGGTCAGGTTGGATCAGTGCTCTACCCCAGTAAACCTACATTTATTTGAAATTTGATAACTGGTTAAGTGGATTATTCAACTGATCATTTTCAACCATGACCCAGAATAGGAATAAAGTACATAATGCAATAATGATAAATGTGAAAATACATCATATAATAACAAAAAATCCATATCAAAAGTAACTACATATAGAAAAGGGGTAGAAAGAAATAATGTTCACTGTAGGTCAGGCAATATAGAATATGTACAATATTTAAAGGGTAGAGTTCTCAGCTAACTGGCAGGTAGTACCTGAAAATATTCCAGTTATAGTAAATCTACCAGCCTACAGTAGTAACTTATCTTGTGTTGTGAAAGCAACGGCAGACAATTTCTTCTAGTGGATATTCATTCAGTTTAGCTTTGAAGCTATTCCATGCCATTTGTGATCATATTTTTCCAATATTACTGGCCTGCTGGCCCATGTTTAGGGAAGGCAACAATTCCCAGAGTTTTTTTTTTCTAAACCATAAATTACTGCCCCTAATTTTAATTCATCAACTGTTCTCTTCTGTGGAATAGTGTCAAATATCATAATCAAGAGAAATGTGAGTGGCATTCAGTGTCAATTTCATGTCATGCTGCTATTACCTCTTCAAAATGAGTCACAAGATTTAGCAAGCAAGATCTGCCCCTTAAAACCATACTGCTTCACATGTAGCAGAAGTAAGTCTCCTGTGTCATTCTGGATAAGTTCTGTAATGACTCTCTCTCCCCCATATGATTTTATATACAATAGTGAGACTATTCTAAAACAGTTCCAGTCTAATATGACCTCATTTTTTTTAAACTGGTATAGCTAGAGCAAGTTACCAAACATTTAGTATATTCATTTGAATATTCATGAGAAAGTGAAGCCGATAGGGCATTTTAAAATGTGTAAATCAATTGTTATTGGTACCTTTCCTTAATTAGAAAGGTAATAAGATATTTAAATGTTAATTGCACAACTTCCTTATATCTGATGAAGTCCCACATTGTGAGACAAAAACGCGATTATTATAGTTTTGAAGAGCGTTAATTTTTCTGTGTGGTTTATCAATAAATAGTGGAATTCTTCCATTTGACTGCCTGGAGGTATTTCTGAGCACTTAGCGTCATTTACAGCATTTTCATTTGTATTTAGTATATTCTATATGACAGACTGGCATCCTATCCAGCATTATTTCCTCAGTCTTGTACCAGAGTACCAAAACAGGCTCCATTTGCCCTGCAACGCAAACATGGACATAGTACACAATAAGGGAATGACTGAATGCATGCAGTAGGTGATAAAGTAATATATTATGTACACATACACACTAATCCATTACCATGCAGACCAAATTATCTGAATTTAATTTTAGTACCCAACAAACAGTACATATATGGTCTGTAACAGTTATATGAACACATACATGCATGCAAGTACATAATATGGAACTAGAGAAGTACCGTAGGTCTGAAATAAAATGTCTACACACTTTCAAGAAACGAGGCATGCCTCATTGAAAGACTGCAAAAAATAAGGGGGGGGGGTTGATTCTGTTAAGGCAGATATTTAATTTAATAAGAAATAATCTTTCACTACGGCACCACAATGTTGTTAAAGAAAAATGAGAATTGTGATCCAACAGTGAGTGTATAACACCAATGTCTAGAGTTAGGAGCTCAGGAATTTGAGTGGAGAGCAGAGGTAGGTTGTGTGGAGAGCAGAGGTAGGTTGTGTAGTTTTATTTACATTTGATAACCAAGTAATATATGGGCGGCCACGGTGGTGCAGTGGTTAGCATTGCCGCCTCACAGCAAGAGGTTCTCCGGTTCGATCCTCAGCTGGGGTGCCTTCTGTGCGGAGTCTGCATGTCCTCCCTGTGGTCGCGTGGGTTTCCTCCGGGTGCTCCGGTTTCCTCCCACATCCCAAAGACATGCTGCAGGTGGATTGGACACTCTAAATTGGCCCTAGGTGTGCGTGTGAGTGTGCCTTCTGTGGAAGGTTGGGCGCCGGGCTGGCAACTCGACACCGTAAAACTCCACTGCCATTCAATGTGCGGACAAGGTGATCCGCTGTGGCGACCCCTAACCGGGAAAAGCCGAAAGAAGAAGAAGAAGATAACCAAGTAATATAGGACAGGAAAAGTAGCCAGTTTTCAGCAGAGACCCGGGGAGAAAAGCTCCCAAGTTAAGTTACAATTGTTTTAAACATGGTACAGTATGTAAGATTACAAATGTTAAACATAATACTTAATACAATATAGGCTAAATGATAAGAAAAAGTTTGGATTTCAAGATGCCCCCTGAATACACTTGTTGGATGTGTACCAAAAATGGCCCACTTAAATGAGGTCCCAGGGTAGTCCTAATATATGATAAGGAGAGTATAGGTCTCAGATTGCAATAGAACGCCTGACAATTCCATGAAGTACACTTAAAACTATTACTAGTGTAAGATAAATCAAGTTTACACTTTTGAGGCCTGCTTCAAAGAGATGATTTATAAATTCAATGGATGACATTTGACTGTGCATCTCAAACAGTAACTTCAGTCAATGTACATTAATTTCACAGCTGCTGTGCAAAATTACATCTGTGGATGGTATTATGGGATGGTACAAGTAGAGTTCAAAGTACAGGCCTCTACAGAGAACCTATTGTAAACATAGGTCTATATATTAATTAGTAATGTTACAAGGAAACATTTGCCAAAAATATTTAGACATGCATTTAATAACTGACGATGGAAATTTTGCCTTTTCATGACTTTGCTAGTTAGTATTAACAAGTCTATTTAGTGATAATTTTGTAGTCTCGTAACAGAATAATACTCTAGGACCAAATTATACAATGCAAGGTAATAGTTTACAATGTACGTATTGACAAGTGATATGTAGAAAATCTCTGCCCAAAATGTTAGGACCATTTGCTGAATGTTCAGTTTCAAAAATTCCTAGCTCTGCTTCACAAAGAAACAAAATCCTGACCAAGTGTGACCCAAGTAGTGCAGGTCTGATTAGCGAACTTCAGTACTGGATGTGCTGTCTAAGGACAGACAACAGTTCCTGACTGTGAACCAAATGTTTCAGGACTTGAGGTGCTGGAGAAGGACTGAATGAAGTGACAGTGACTTAAATGTTGCAGGTTGGATTAGTGGGCTTGGATATGGTGGAGCTTGATGGAAAGGGGCTGGAGTGAGCAGCTGATGTTGGCTCAGTGTCCTGAGGAGAACAGAAATGGCAGTGACACTCAGATCAGTGCACCACCTGGTCCAAAGCCAGAGGAAGAAGGCCATGGAGTAATATGAGCTGGTAGAATAGTAGGAATACAGGGTCAGTGGGAGCAGACAATGTTTGATGGTTACCAGGAACAAAGTCAAAAAAAGAAATAACACAAAAATAAAACTTTAACTTGTGTGGTGAAAGAGAAAAGGAATATCTAAAAAAAAATGTGCGGATGGGGGGCAATCCAGCATGATGATGATGATGATGGGTAATGAGGAGACTAGAAATGGTTGTTGGTGCAGAGTGAGATACTTTGAAAGGGGTGTAGGCAATGACTGAAGGCAGACTTCTTCATTTCAGGAGGGTAACGAAACACTGTGGACTATGTTCCCTATTTGAAATACATTCCCACTTAACATTGCTTAGTTTGGATACCAAAAAGAGTGTCACTCCTGTGTTGACAGACACTTGGACAATTTGTACCCCCACTGTGTCATTATAAAGGGTCCTGGCTTTGTGAAGGTTGACAACCCTGACAGAATAGTGAATTCTTAACATATTAAGGTAGAGAGCTAACAATTCTAAGATGACAGACATCAGTACTGATGCTGCTGACCAGAGGTGAGGCTGTAAACTTTTATTGTGACATCTAAAAAGGGTGTGGTTGATGAGGGAATGGCTAAAGTGATTGCATGGAATGACTTCCCATTATATACAGATTTCTAACCTTGCAAAACACTATTCATATACTCATTTTAGATTTA
Source organism: Protopterus annectens (assembly GCF_019279795.1). Classification (NCBI taxonomy): domain Eukaryota; kingdom Metazoa; phylum Chordata; order Ceratodontiformes; family Protopteridae; genus Protopterus; species Protopterus annectens. The sequence continues at coordinate 676,135,328 of NC_056750.1, read as the reverse complement.
GGATTTTTCTGCTTATTTTTAGGAAGATTTTTCAATCATAGCTGGACAAGAGTTCTAGCCCTAGCTGCTGCATGTTGTTTAACAACCCCATGTCACAGGTGGGAGACAAAAAATACAACAAACTTCAAAACCCACTGTTAACACAATTAAAGCATGTTTTTGCAAATAAAATGTAAAGTATCATTTGTGCTTTGATATAGTTTTCCCAATTTCTATATCTTCCTTGTCACCAAGGAACTGAGGAACTATTTATGAGATAGTAGTAGGTAACTGCTTAGCTTGTCCAGAGAAATTGACCATAAAGGAATATAGGAAGCAACAATAAAATGATTGCTTATCTGATGAGGAAGAAAGAGGTAATTGGGAACATTTTTTTTTTGAGTGTAATGAGTTGGCAGGATTTAAAAATTCCCTATATACTACTCTGCCAGAAATACTAGGTGAGCACATTGATGTAATTTCGGATTTTTTTTTTTTTTAGCTGAAATAAAGGATCTGAAAGGCCTTGCCAAGTTCAATTCCAATGGTTGCCAAAAAAGTAATTACTAGAAAATGAAAATCAGTGTCTAAACCAATCATATTTGAAGTAGTGAATATAGTAAGAGAGAAAAGAACTGGAAGTTGGATCCTTAGGAAAGGGTAGGAGCAAGTTACATAGAAAAACGGTAATTCTGGGAACAAAACATGCATAAAAATGTTTTGGATAAGGAATGAGGTACAAGGGAAGGCAGGAACTGAGTGATCTATGTAATGCTGGATTGACAATGACTGTAAAGAAGATTGTGTGTGTTGTATAATATTTGTAATGGAGAATATGTCAATTTGGTTTGTTTTCATGTACGGCTGCCTTTACCAGAAGTGATAATTCAAAAATAGATGATTAAAAAAAAGAAGAAAATGACTGCTCATCACATCCCATCCCCACACTCTCACAGCTTCCCAAAAGTAAGCAATAGGATTTCCTTTTTGATACACCCTACAACTACGTTATCAATCAGTGTGGTTAAAACTCCCTCTGGGAGAGTGTCCTGGAATGTTTAGAGAGCCATCAGGACTGCTGTCATCTGTATTGCAATGATAGGAAGGAAAAGCTGTAATGATATCCAGACATCTTCAAATGTCTTCCACAGAGTAACACCCACAAAGCAGAGATGATGCATTCTTGGTGACTGTTGCCATGGAAGGGGAGGAAGATAAAAGGGACTGCCAAAGAAAATATGTTCATCCAACACAATAAATGCTGCTTGCAGATTTGAGAAATGCAGATTTGGTGTTCCAAGTCTGCATTCTGAGACCACTGGACACAAAGGGTCTCTTGAAGAAATGACGTAGAATTCCATAGGTTCATAAGTACACAAGTACTAGGCTAACTGCCCTTGCAGGCCATTTTAAGCCTAGCCAATTTTCCTTTCAAATGTGAGAATCAAACTCCGTATCTTGCATCTGTGAGGTAACCATTATTCCAACCCCCAACCAACCCACATAGGCAGTTTTAGGAATGACCATCACCATGAAAGGCAGCAGCTTGAGATTAATATCAAGCTGTATCTTTGGAGGACAGAACAAAAATCTGCTTTTATGGCCCTAATTCTGTCCATGGAAATCTCTTTTGTACAGGCAGTCCCAAGGTCAAGGACAAGATCCGTTTTTGTCTGTCCTCAAGTCAAATTTGTATGCAGGTCGAAACACATACATGGAATGTTCTACTGTACAACACGGTACAGTAGAACATTCCATACACACAAAATATGTTAAACTTACCTCTTTTTAAGCTTCACTTCACATTTCTGTACTACAGGCATCACCCACGGATGTTTTTCACTCTTTCCTGAACTTTCAGACTTCTGCCAGTCCACCTACTGTCACCTAGACCCTAGTGAGCTACAGTGTCATTTGCCCATTCTACTATACAGTACAGTAAAATGCTTCAGTACTATGTACTGTGCAAGGCAGCAGTCTTGACCAATCAAATCACCAACACAGCGATCTCTTAACCAATTGGATCTCTTGTTCTCCATGAAGGTGGAAGTAACTGCTCTAACAAGACGTGCAAGCAGCTTCACAAACAGAGAAAACGGGGAAAAGAAAAGTATAACAGAATACTTCATTGTAAGGTAAGATTTGGGCAACTTTAAAGATTTATTTTCACGTTATTTCCGACATTGTGGCAGCCCATTCCTATCTACTGGTTGTCTGCAAATCAGATGTCTGTAACTCGGGGACGGCCTGTAACTTCATGTCCAGGCTGCAACCTACAAATGTTAGCAGCTGAGCAAATTGCAGCTATGATCATGTTAGATTCAGTGATATTTATGAATAGTACAATCTGATCCTCACTGACACTAAGCAATTTATAGAATAGAGAATCTAGCAGCCAGTCTTCAAGATACTGGAAGACTTTCAGTTTTTAAAATTCATATTTAAGTGCCTATAAATTAAGCACTACAGTGAATAAAATGTAAGAATCAGACAAAACTTTATTGGGATCTGGCTAACCATCACAAATAAGTCAGAGGGAGAGAAGTACTTGAAATTGTCAATCATTGGCTTCTTCCTAAGCCTTTCTGGTGAGATGTTCCAAAGACATGGAAACTGTTGCACAAAAACGTTGTCCTTAGGATTCTAACCAACCTCCCTGACATTTCCCGCAATCTGTGGTTTGAAGAATGAACATGCTGATACTAGCCAAGTTGTTTCTCAAATTGTGAGGGACAAGATAAACTAGGACATTAGGATGAAGTCATTGTAGGCAATATAAGACTGACTATGTAGCCAGCACAAAAAAAGTTATCATTCTTAATCTGGTTTGGTGGTGTGTATGGAATGTTTGGCTGTAGTTGGTTTGGTTATTCCTCTTCATTTTGCCAAGGAACTACTTGTTTGTATTTGTTTTGCCTTTTCTAATGGGGGGGAAATGCCATTGGCAGAACTTTTTATATCTTTTTGGTGTGGGTGCCATTTTGGGTGGCCTACCCTTGTATCAAGATGTAGCATGATTTTAACTGTCCCTGTGTAGAGAAAAATTCCTCTACTGGGAGGCCCAAGAAGTCTTATTTGTTAATGAGAGGCTGCTATCCCTCATCAAGTCTGGGATTTGTATGGACTTTTCTTCCTTGATGCTCCAACTAGAAAATATTGTATATGGCTGCAGTTTTGTGTCAACAGTTTTGTTGCTCAAATGTTTGGGTTACAGGACTCTGACAAACCTAAGTCAGTTCTGAGAACAGCTTCTAAATTGATCTTGGTGACCTAATAAAAATCAATCTGAAGCTGAATTTCAAAGAATTGTAAAATTGACATATACAATATTTTCTAGTTGGAGCATCAAGGAAGAAAAGTCCATACTCAAATTCTTGAATGGCACTGCATGGACCTTCAAAAAGGTTACTATTAAAATTGTAAAGAAATCTCGATTTCCATTTACTAAGGCAATGGAAATGTCCATCTCCATAATTATATTATGGACACCTCCACCCAATGGCTCTGTAGCTGATGATTTGGTGAAAGACAGATTGCAATCATACTGGAGTCCTGGACAGAAAGGCCATCAATGCGGAAGTGATGTTTTACACTCACTATATTCAGCTTCAAACAATTTCTGGAGGCCTTCTACTAGATCCACCTGAAATTCCTTTGTAGGCCATCTTCCCATTCCAAACAGAGTAACGGGTAAAGAATTAACTGTCACCTATACTTGATATGTTAGACCACTTAAACAATCCTTGCTAGTACCCATTCTTTATTACTTCAAAAGACCACCATCAATAGGTATATTCCTAGCAGTGATGACAGCCCATGATGATTACAGAGATATCAGTTTTGTTCAGAATCAATGGCTTTGGCTCTGATGTAGACATGTATATGTGGCTCAATCACAATGTCAACTCATGGGTCAGCTCTCAGCCTCAAGGCTTCACTGCTGATGTTGGCCACTATATTATCTGTACTGACGTCAGGGTCTATTTTCAATGGCAGGGAATATTACTGGAATCTCTTCAGTATTCATGTTAGTTTTTATGCCTATGTCACTTCTATGCCGCTATAATTCTCTGCTGTAGTATCCTACAGCAACACACAATGTGTCAATGCCGGCCTCATCTTAGGTTTTAGATTTTTCTATTTGTTATCTGGCCTATACTTTCCCCAAACATGACTTCAGGACTGATGCTCCTCAGCAGCTTTCCCAAAACCACTTGGATTTCCAATTGGAATTCTTCCTCCATCTTATTCACCTTCATCCAAGGTACATAGTAAAGTCAAGGTGATGCCTTAGAAGAACCTCACAACAGTAAATTTATATAATGAAAGGTACTAATTCCCCTGTCTTCTCCAGTGACTCCATATTTGAGAAGGGGACAGGAGATGATGCATCAGAATGGAGTCTGGCAAACTGACCCCATGCCCTCTTTACAGTAGATGCTGTAGAAGGCCTTTTGGTCTGCCTGGCATTTTTCCTGGGTTGTTCCCTTTCACCTGTCAATATACTTGAGGATGGTAAACTAGCTGCTTTGGAGAACCTAATTATAGTAACGCCAGTTAAAGTGGACTGTGTCCTACACCCTCAGACAGACTAGAGTTTCTGGGTTAGAAACTCACAAACCAGATACCCTAGTGTTGGTAGTTGCACTCTGAAAGGCTCCAACATCCTAGACCCCTACTTACCCAGAAGACAAGTCCATGACAGATAACTGCTTGAAATATATTTATGGATCCCTCCCGGCTTTACTTTTGGGGTATTTAAGTTATTTGACCCATGTAGTTGAGTTTTCACAAATGCCAGTGCTCCAGAACTTTCACCAGTTACCAGACAAACACAAAATAACCTGAATACCAATTGGCAACATTGTCCATCATTGCTAACCTTATGAAGTTTATAATCTATAGTGTTAGTGTAGATTCTTTTAGGACATATGAGATCTGGCATACATGTTCACTGCCACACACAGAATGCCAAAAGGAGGTTTAGAAATGTCCTATTCTGGGAATCTTTTAATCTAAAATCAAATCACACATGAAGAACATAAATAAAGGAGGAAAGCTCCTCACGGTTTTTAAAGCTCTCTCTTTCCTCAAAGGGTGTTTGCTGAAACACAGAGATGTCCCTTTCAAATGTCATAGCTATAGGCAACAGCAAAGCAAACAGTCTGCAGACAGCCCTAATAAATGCAGTGGCACATGTCCAAGGGTAGGGGTTCACAGGTCATTACCATCAACCTTGAGATCTGGCCTCACTATTCCCCTCAGAAGGTAGTCTGAAAAGTTGTGTCCTACCACCTCTCACCATACAAAAGGATAACCATCAACAGGTAGGAATGAGTGAGAACAGTTATATCCCTGGGTTACACAATACCATTTTCCCATGCCACTGTCACCTGCCCATCTGACAATCCACTGCTATCAGAAGAAAGTGTTACAACCTGAAGTACTAAGCCTCTTAAGAGTGCCACCCCAAGACATCCCACAAGACTAGGAGGGGTCTGATTATTAATCCAGGTGCATTTTAGTGTTAAGGCACACAAAGGACCTCAGGGCAATACAAGACCCCTTCAGCCTAAACACATTTGCCTCAAAGGAAACATTTCAAATGGTCCTGATGCAATTAAATCTTCCCATGTTTAGCAGAATGAAACTGAGACTTTTGGACTTCCACCTAAAAATAGTGATGAAATATAGGTGGCATCTGTGCTTAAGAGTTGAATTCCTTCATTATCATTCTGAAACTCTACCACTTGGTCTCACCCTCAACACCCACAGTGTTTACCAATGCTTGTCTGTAGTTGTGTGCACGTCTGCCTACTGGCTCTATATTATAAATACTAGCAAAGATGAAAAAGGTTAAAGTAACCTCTGAAAAAGTAATATTATACCACCAAGAATGTTAGAACTCTCAAATATTAAAAAAGGCCTTAATTCTAAACAGAAAGATCAGTTTAGGAAATTCAATGAAAATATCACAGAAAAACAATGAACATGTCTTGGAAATATCAGAAAATGCCGATATTTGGAAACACAGGTCACTACCGTTTTACATAAGAAAGTAGAAACAGCAGCCATCTTGAGATATTCAAGCACTTTATGTGGCAACAGAGTGTGAAACTCAGCATGGTCCATTATGGGATGGTGGGGCTACCAAGCAGCCTAGGTAAGTTTGGATTGTTGAACTGTCCTCATGTCTAAATCTCTGGTCCTGTGTGCTACATAGGATGGCACCCACTCCTATAAGATCATTCCAGAATTCAACTGCTTACTAATGCCAACAATTTTGAATGGATTATTCTAGCGCAGATATAGACTTCTGAAATATTGCTCCAAAAGGCTGCATGGATTAAATATTTTTATCTATAAATATTCAGAGTCCATTCCTGGATCATCTGTCTTGCCAGACATTTCTGAAAGTCAACATTTTTTTTATTATTTAGCAGAATTATAAAAGTTAATTTGCTTAAACCAAATCTCTCAGAAATACAGTCTTATTTGCACAACAGATCTCCTACACTCACTTTATAATAAAATGCAACATTATCCAGTCCTAAGGAAAATCACAACTTTGCAAAGAAATGCTACACTGTGGTTAGATAAAAGACTGAGTAGAGTTTTTTTCTATACTTCATGTTCACTAGTAGGACTTTAGTAGCCAGAGCTTTTCATTTCCATTTATAAGTTGTGGCTTTCAAAGTTGAAATATTTAAACAATGCTTACACAATCTCATCTACTGGGTCATAGAAAATTAGTTTCCACTGGTAGAAACATGCGCCTGGGAATAATCTCAGAGTAGATGAACAGTCAAGTTATAGTGAACTGAACAAGTGAGGCCTGACAGTATGTGAATATGTATATGCATTACTGCTTTATATACATAGTGCACCAACATGTACAAGAAAGAGGGGGACAGAACAGGACTGGTACCAGTCATTCTACACAATGTTGTCTCAGATTCCACAGAAATAACTCAACAATTCCTGTAAAAAGATGGTCTCACTGAATTGTTTGAATTTGAAGAACTGCACTGGAAAATCTCAACTCGGCCTTATTTCATGTCCAGGAATCTCCAAGAAATCCAATGGCCAAGTCCATTTTGTTGCTATTTAACTAGAGAGACTTAAAAGAGCTCTAGGAATCTTTTTTTTTTTTTTTTTTTTGTATATAGGAAATACATCCTTGGATACAGCCTTCAAGTCAGGAAACAAGATCCAGAAAGTAAAGTAGATAAATGAGGTATAAACTGAATTACAGTCAATGGCCAGTAGCCAGTTAGTGGTTCCATATTCTGTGCAGGAATCTTGAACCACCTTGAAAGTAAATATTCTGTGGTAGTTAGTTATGAATGGCTTTCATTCACAACTGTTTGCTAAGTATAGCTATCTATGAGGGTGTACATAATTTCTTTGAACAAGTCTTGTATTGAAGCTCATCTGTATGATATACTCAAAAGCACAAAAAAAAAAACACCAAGCACAGGAATCTGTCTAGTTCCAACCTCGCCACCATGTGTGTTGAGGAATAAATAAAAATAAAAAAATAAAAAATAAAAAAAAAGAGAAACTAGCAGTCTTAAATTCTTTTGGCTACTGAAGATCGCTTGCCTGCGACAAAGACTTGTTGCTTTGAAACATTACTTGGGTTTCACGATTTTTAGAAATTATGACCGAGATCAGCAACGAAGGTTTAAGACCACTAATTTCTTTGTTTTTTATACTCTCAGAGCATGTATCCACACACTTCAGTATTGAATAACGGCTGCGTTGGGGGATTTAATCAGTAATCAAATACAGTAAACTGCAGTGATTCCATATCCCCAAGCATGACAGTATGAAAAATGGAGGTGAGGGAATTACTCTAATTTATTATAAAATGTAACTTCAACAAAATTAAACCATCCATTTTGTTTTTAAACCGTGACAAATGGATGCTCCTGCTGCAAAAATTGAACTTCATAAGAAAACTGCAAGCAAATGAATTGCAATGCTAAATTTCAGAACATATTAAAAACAAAACACAACAGGAGTGCTCAAAAGAAACTCACAATAATTAATTTTAAAAATCCTTTCTTTTTTAATTAAGAACATAGTGAATGAGAACTATATCCTTTGAGATCCCAAGCCTACCAACATTAATACCGACTGCGACATAAAATAAGTTTCTAGTGGGGAAACAGGAGTCAATGATACAAGTGCAGTCATTAGTATTTGTATGATTTTTTTTTTATTTAGCAATTTGTTGCTAAGGCAGGTGGACTGGTCCAAGGACCCTTTTCAGCCATGATCTGAGCTCCAGGGAGAATCAAATAAAAACAAAGTCATTATTAGTGAAATCACATCAATTATACAATGCCTCCTCTAAAACGTGCACGCTGATTGGCCAGCCCAACCAGCGTGCCCGTTGTAAATCCCTCAATATACTAATGGAAAAAGGTCCGGTCGCCCGGACTTTTTCCATTAGTATAAAACACTGTCTCGCTATGTTAAAAGAGTTTAACATAGCGACACAGGTTTAAAAAAAGCAACGCAGATCTCCGTTGCTTTTTTTAAAGCTGTCTCGCTATGTTAAACTCCTTTAACATGGCGACACAGTGTGTAAAAAGCAACGGAGATCTTGCGATCTCCGTTGCTTTTATTTTTAACCTGTCTCGCTATGTTAAATGAGTTTAACATAGTGAGACAGCTTTAAAATAAGCAACAGAGATCTCCGTTGCTTATTTTAAAGCTATCTCACTTTGTTAAACCCATTTAACATAGCGAGATAAAGCAACGGAGATCTTGCGTTCTCCGTTGCTTTTGCCGACAGCTCTGATGTACTGCGTAGGCATGCGCAGTACATCAGAACTGCCGCGGAACACCAGACAGCTGCAGAAGGGCAGCAAAGAGGCATTATACAATGCCATTATTTAAGAAAAGTAATTATTTCTTTTCTTAAATAATGTCATTATAATAACAATAACCACTTCTGGGTGTGGGTAATGCTGGATTTACCCACGGTTGTCTTTGTTTGGTCCCTCGGGCTTCACCCTCGGGACCAAACCACGCCAACCATGGGTAAATCCAGCATTACCCACACCCAGGCGTGGGTTATTGCTATAATAATACACAAACATGTAAATATGTTACTATTATAGTTTCCACTGTATATAACATTCTAATTACACTGTTAGAGCACTGTATATATTTATATAGAATGCAACACACTGGCTGATGGAAAGGGGCCACAGCTGTTGACTTGTTAATTTATGTGAGTATGGCAAACCAGTGTCAATGCATCTACAGGTAGTTTCTTCTTAGAGATGTTCTTTCAATTTAGTTTTAAAAGCCACTTGAGCAGTCTGTGATTTTCTGGGGGGAGGGGGGGTCCACTTGAGCAGTCTGTGATTTTCTGGGGAGTCGACTTGAGCAGTCTGATTTTCTTGGGGGCGGATGGGGGGATCCAAGTGGCTGAACTGATCTTAGCAAAAGTTTTCTCCACTAGTGGTTTTGAAGTATAGCTGAAGTAGGCATTGTCTTGGTTTCCTCACAGCCAAGTAAGAAGCCTTGCTTGTTTATAGTTGTGTTTTTAGGGGAAGGCAAGAGTCAAGAATATTCAAGTGCTAAGTACCAGATTTGTCATTAGGTGGATGGCTAGCCAGTGGGTGTTCTTGAAAAAAAGTGATGATGCAAGTATGTGGGGCAAAGACAGCAAAATGACTGATTTTGCTTTCGGCCATCAGGAGTTTGTGTGCATTAGCAGTGGGCAATAAGGAAATAATTGGTAGGGCATATTCCAATTTATGGAGCAGTAACATTCTTGGCTAAACATAACCAAGATTTAGGAGCAAAAAGATGGTAGATTAAGTAGCAAAGTTTTGACTAACATAAAACAATTTTATCCTAACAGAAATCAATAAAGTCTGTCCTTTTGTTTGAACTTGTGTCATTTTTAAGTTTCTGTGGTATACCAAAACATTACACTTATTTGGGGTGATAATTTGTGACTGTTGGTCCATTCATAGATGGAGCAGAATTTATTTTGTAAAGATTTGTTAACATCAGGAAGAGATGTATTGAAATGTATGATGAGGGGGGTGTCAGCTCGCATAATTCTAACTAATGAAGGTTAATGGTTAGATCATTTATAAGAAGGGAGAATAGAAGGGATTCAGTGACTGAGTCTTGAGGCATGCCAATATTAGGTTGTCAGAAAATCTGAAAATGGTTAAAAGCAATAATCTTTATATTTGGCAGCAGTGAGTTTATTATGTAGGCAAAGCAACTTCAGATTACAAATGACAAGTTACAAGAACAGATACGCCACAGGGTGCTAACAGCATTAGATTTTAATTAAATTTGCATAGATCAATAAAAGATCAAAATATACAATTGGCCAAGTACCAGTGGAAGTGTAAGGAAGAAAACATTAACTTTACCAGAAAAAAGTTATAACAAAGTTCCTAAATTCGGTTACATTCCTGGACATTTCAGAAATCCAAAGATAATTAAAAAATACAAATTAAAATATGTTATACAAGCCAGCAGAAATAAGAGAAAACAATTAAGAAAAAACAAGCTGAGGTAGGGGAACCAGGCACAATTAAAAATTAATGTTAATGAAAACAAAGGCATAGAAAATTCAGTGCAGGCACTGTGGTGGACAGCATTCTCATAAGTAGTTCTCTGCCATAGGTAATGTGTCTAGCACGAGTGATTGGTTGGTTGAAAGAGCAGGGGCTAGCAGGACTGGGTAGTAATTCGAACTTCTAGATTCTTCCATCTTTTCTGGTATTTAAATCCAGACTCTGCAGGGGGCTGTGCTTGTTTTTTACCAGGCTGTGGAGTGGTGATTCATCACTGGGACAATGCAGAAATTCCCTAAGACCCCAAGAGCAGAATAAGTTATTCGTTACATTTACTTAATTGAATTGCAATTCTTAATGCATATAATTGTGCTATACACAGCTAATATGCTACATTTTGCACTGTTATAAAGCTTTTTTTTACTGTTTCACTGCATTTGTGTACTGATTTATACTGTTCTATTACTAGATAGTGTTTCATTACTGTAATTGCATTTTTACTGAATTACTTAACTGTAAACTATTTTTTCTTACTGAAAGTTGTATTTTCTGTTTGTGAGTAGCTAGTAGCTGTAGGATAGTTCCTCACTCTCTCTCCCTGTTGGCATCTTGTTCTTATACTTCGTGGCTTTGATCTGGGACTAATGTCATTAGCTCATTCTACCCAATACAGAGAGAACATTTGAGAAGGCCAACCCACATAGTTTCTTAACCTTGAATTAGATTCTGCTCCTCCTTTCTCCCTTTGCACTTTATAAAAAAAAAAACACTTTGATAGAATCTACCATTGCTACAATCTCCTTGTGTCCTGACTAAGTGTGTTTCTCAAACAATCTGGAAATATGGAGCGGACACGTATATTTTTTGGTACTCAACTGTTCAGAGTTCTGCACTATCTTAATTTTTGCTGGACTGATTTATTTATATATTTGCTGGCATTGTTTTCTGATACTCTAAGTGCCTCCATTTTGATTTTTTCCTAATTTACTGCTTTCTGCACGTTTTTAGTTATTTTTTTTAATTTAATTGCATTTATTTAAACTGTATTTGCTTTAATACTGCTATACACTCACATGTGCTAACTTGCAGTGCATTTGAATTGTTTTACTGTTGTTTTAGCTGCTATTCTGTAAAAATAAAAAAGTTCTAAACTGGTTTCCCACCTTTCCTGTAACTAGTCTAGTCCAGATACAGATTTGCTGCATCTAGGACTGTCTGTAAGCTTCTGAGCACCACCCCCCCCAAGCCTTTCTGTGTTGGAGGGAAGCCGTCTAACTTATCAGTGGGAGTGGTAAGCACTAGGTAGCATATCTACCACAAGAAAAGTTGTTTCTGGCCCAAAAATTGTAGTTTAGTGGACATTTGTGCAGTTTTTCCATCCTCCTTCAACTTTCTGGTTTAAAATTCCATGTTTGCACTTCTATCACACATTTCCTGCAACTAGTCTAGTCCTGATACAGATTTGTTGTATCCAGGACTGTTTGTAAGCTTCTGAGCCCTCCACGCCTTTCTGTGTTGGAGGGAAGCCTTCTAACTTATCAGTGGGAGTGGTAAGCACTAGGTAGCCTATCTACCTCAAGAAGAGCCGTTTCTGGCCCAGAAATTGCCGTTTATTGAACATTTGGGCAGTTTTTCCATCCCTTTCAACTTCCTGGCTTAAAAGCCCATGTTTGCGCTTGTTTAAGCTCCACTCAGCAGCGCTGAGCTGATGTAAACTATTACTGGTGCCAGAAAGTCTTCTCTTCAGTTTTTCCCTTAGATCTTGCTAGTTCTTTCTCTCTTGCACTTCAAATAACCTAATCACTTTGTATTTCAACAGGTTTTTGTAGTAATTATTATATCACACCTAAGAGCCATCAGCACTAGTCATTCTTCACGGAAATAGCTCCAGTACTTAGTAGTTATGACCACCCCTCCTGGCATGATTAAAGGGCAGTTCCCTGTGCTTTCTCCTATTAACCTGGTGCACTTGGGCATTCTGAGGCACTGTAGCTACTGCCTTATGTACACAGACAACCTTCTCCTCTTACCTCCCAACACTCAGACTTGTGAGAGATGCACTTGTATCACCAAACTGGAAGCTATTGACTCTCCAGCCAAGACTGGATTAGCTGGTCAAGAGGAGAAGGTAAACACCTACATCACACCACATGGAGCACATAGCCCCCTCCAGAACATCCACTATCACAGCTCTCACATAAAAACACAAAAAATACACACTCACCTTTGCAGTGGCACTCAATAGAAATTTGCCTAAACAGCAGAGACCTCCAAGACAGAAATGCACTCAACCACCACAACACAACACAAACCACAGGACACATAGCTCACCTCCATAGTGTGCCCCTCAACCTAAGGCCCTAAGGCTAAACACCTTGTCCAATACACTAATCATAGGTGGCTCAATAGTGAGGCACACAGATATCCCACTCACTAGGTTAAAGTAACAGTCAGCTGTCTTATCAGGTTCCAGAATCAGACACAACACAGTTCACTCCAAAAGTCGACTCTGTCATTTTAAATGTGGGTGTGAATGACTTGAGAAACATCTCCATGGACTACATGAAATGAGACATGGAGCTCTCAGAATACGTGGCCCAGGCAGATATGACACTAGACCCGAGCAGTATCCTACCATCACCCAGAATGATACTGCAGTACAAAGAAAAAATGATTTACTTCAACAACTGGCTAAGTTTCTTGCATCATTCTAAGGGGATCCAGTATCTGTCTGCTTGGGATGACATAATTGACAGACCTCGAAGATTTGCCAGAGATGACCTGCATCTGTCACCCCTGGGTTTCTGGGTACTGGCTAAGTCTCTTGCCACCACTATAGTGCAGTGTTCCAAAGACGAAATTACCACCATAACCGCTATAAATAAATGCGATCTGGGGCTCATGCTGCTCAATGCTAGAAGTCTAAATCTCAAGCTGCACTCACTCAAAGGGTCTATGTCAAACAAACGCTTGAAATGTCGATCATATGGTCGAGACCATATGATCGACATTTCAAGTGCTTGAAGGTTGACTTTAATGGCACTGTACAGTGCAGAATGGGAGAATTTCCCTTTTTTGCACTGAAGTGCGGTCTCAGAGTTGATATATTTCAGTAGGGGTGGTGTGGGGGGTGCAGGGGGGCTTGCCCCCCTGCTTGCACTATTAAGGTATGTTTTTCTTTTTTTATTATATATTTGAACTTTGAAATATCGACCATATGGTCTCGAACATATGGTATTCGACATTTTGAAAGTTCAAATATATAACATAGAACCCACTCAAAGCACTCCTCAAAATGGGGAACATCAACATTTGTGCTGTAATGGAGACCTGGTTTAAAGTGGCAGGAAAGCATCCCTGCACTACCAGGTTATAACTCATTCCACACTTTTCGGCATTGAAACATGGACCAAAGCTCCAAAGGCTGTGGTGTCTCCATATTCATAAAGGATATGCACACCCCCAGACTAGTAGCCGGGCATAATGCCGCTGAGATACTTCAGGTACAACTAACATTGGGTAAGACTGCGATCCAGGTCATAGCCTGCTACTGGTCCCCCATCCATGTCCCTAGACTCTCACTCCACATTCCTAAGCACCCTGGAAGTTATCATGGTCCAACCCAACACTCTCATACTAGGAGACTTCAACTACCCCTCCATCAACTGGGAAAACTGCTCAAGCACCAATGCACTGGCCCAACACTTCCTGGAATTCATCATTTCCAATGGCCTGGACAAGCTCATTCTTACCCCCACTAGAGGAAGCAACATCCTTAACCTGATTATTACTAACATGGGCAACCGTTGCTCTACAGCAATAGTCAATTCCTTCCTGGTTAGATCCAAACACAAACTAATCACCGTAAAAATCCACATCTCACCCACACCCCCCACAAAGGTATCCACCATGAAAAACTTCTCCAAAGCTGACTTTGGACTCCTAAACACAGAGGTGGCTAACTTCACGGCACCCATGCCAATGGAACACAGATGCATGACTGCTAAATCATACACCGATGCAGTATACAAATGTGTACATAAATGTATAAAACTAGCCATACCCAACAGAACCAAGATGCTCTCCTCCAAAAAAAAGGAAGCCAGCCTGGTGGCCCCCTGCCATTAATAAACTCTATAACAGAAGGAAGAAACTGTTGCAAAAAAAGGTGAACTCCCAAGACTGGAAAAATTTGCTCATTAGCATCAACAAAAAGTTGAGATCCCTCATCAAAACCTCCAAAGCCAGCTATGAAGACAGAATTATGGCAGACACTAAAAACAACCACAAAGCCTTCTTTAGTTATATCAAGAATCTCCATGGCAATACCCAGATTTGTTCCGAGTTACCGCACAATGGTACCTCATATACTGAGCCAACAGATATTGCCAACATACTAGCCAACAGATTCAGTGCCAACTTTACCCCCACCCCCCACCCCCCCCAAGGACCAATCTAAATACCAGAAGAATGCCAGGCACCCTGCATTACTGCAGCACAGGTTAAAGCTGCATTGTCTAAGGCCAAGAATACAGTTTCCATAGGACCAGGCTGTGTTCTACAAGAATTACAAAGTGAACTGGCACCATATCTGGGTTCTCTATTCACTCACAGCCTCACCTCAGGCTTTGACCCTACCAAATGGTGCACTGCTACAGTCATCCCTACCAAATGGCGCACTGCTACAGTCATCCCTCTCCATAAAGGAGGAGTGACTACAGACCCTGAAAATTATTGCCCCATTAGCCTGAGCAGTCTGATATGCAAGGCAATGGAGCGCATCATCGTGGACCTATTTAACAAGGATATAGGGAATCTCCAAACTTTAGATCCCACACATTTTGGTTTTGTGAAAGGTAGATCATGCCTGCTCAACCTGGTTGACTTCTTTGAGTCAGTCACCAGAGCAGTGGATGAGGTAAGGCAGTTCATACAGCCTACCTCGATCTGGCCAAGGCCTTTGATACCATTCCTCACTCAGAATTTATTGACAAACTCACCAAACTAGACTTCAACCCCTATATCGTTAGGTGGGCTGCAAAATGGCGCACAGACAGAACACACAGTGTGAAAGTAGCAGACTCCAATTCAGACTGTCGACCAGTCACGAGTAGAGTGGCTAAGGGATCGGTCCTGGGTCCTCTCCTGTTTGGCATCTACTTCTCAAAAGTCCAGGCCAACACGGAGGGGCTCTGGATGATGAAATCCACAGATGACTGTAAGCTGGGAGCCATTATTAACTCTCTAAGTGATGCAAACATCCTACAGAAAGGCCTCAATGAGACCAATGACTGATGTCGAAACCATGTTTTTAAAACTTAATGCCAAAAAATGCACAGTCATCCCCTTTGGGAAAAAGTCAGTTCCCACTAACTGCCACATTGATGGCAGCCCACTGAACACTGAAGGGGTTACAAGAGATCTGGGGACACAGGTTAACAGCAACCTCTCCTTCGACCACCGCATTGCCACTGTGGTCAGAAAGTCCACCTATGTGGCACATCTCATTACCAAGGGTTTTGCATCCAGGAAGAAAGAGGTTATCATCTCTATCTACTCTTCCCTCATTAGACCAATCATAGAGTATAATGCCCCATTTGGCATGTACCTCACTAGATACCTGCAACAGCTGAAGAGGCCTCAAAAGTACCTTCCTAAGAGGATCCTAGACCTTAAACACATGTCCTACACAGACTCAAAAAACTCCAGCTATTCTCTAAGAGGCGATCTCTGCTCGACTTACAAAGCCATGTCTGACCCAGCTCTTTTAGAAATGCTACATCTAAAGAAATCCCAATCCCTTCGCACATGATCCAGAGACCTCCACCTCATTACCGCAATCAACAGAACATGCTGGAGGGATAGGTTCATAACCCAGAGACTGCCCATGCTCTGGAATTGACTTCCCATACATGTCAAGCATAACACCTCACTAGCCCTCTTCAAGAGAGATCTTGATGAGTGGATAGGAAATAGAAAGTTCACCCCGGGGATCACTCCAGTGGCTCTACTTGATAAAGCACTGTGAACTAATGATGGGTGGCACAATGCCAGGGTACATTTATGGACTAGGCATGTAAAGGCCCCAGGGCCATTAGCCTAGTACACACCTATGTGAAAAAGAGAAAGTATGGCCACTTTGCTGAGCAGAAAAATAACAATCAGTAGCACAGGCCACTATGATACAACAAGACAATGTACTACAGCAGAAAGACATATATAGCCATCATGACAATGTGGAGAGTGAAAATATTGGAAAAATGAAGATGGTATACATTTATAAGGAAGACAATGTAAAGAAGCCAAATGTCACAGTAAAACAAAAGTAAGTAATCGAAATGTCACCAGATATGACTTTGGTAAACAATGTCAGAGGAGAACTATAATAAGCAGAGATCAAAAAGCTGAAAAGTCTGACATCAAACTGTAAGTGTAGAAATCAACGAAACAAAAAAAAAAAAAGTTTCACTGAATTTGGAAAAAGTGGTTTTCATTCTCATTCAAGGCAAAGATGTTACTTCAGACCTAAAGCATTAAATGTGGTACAGCCACTGAACAGTGCAGGTGAAAAGCAACACGGAATTAATATACTGAATGAACAATAAAGAAGTTTTAAAGGGTATGGAAAGCTTAAGAACCACAAGCTCAATCTGCACATAGCTCCCAATATAATCCAGTAGCACAGCCTCACAGAGTTCCACTCTGTTAAGGGAACCTCTGCAAGACTTAGATTATGTCTTTAATATATCAATTTTTTTGAGAGGCCATCAGTCCCATACAGGAGGTCAAGTAAAGCCAGATTTTGTATGTGAATACTGCCAGTAGAACAATTCAAAGGCAAAGATAACTGCAGTGGCTGACATATGCAAGCTAAATGATGAAAAGGTATTTGGTAAGTTAGACTTCAAGTAAGGTTATCACAAGCTGTAAATGCACTCGGAAAGCAGAAGCTTCACAACCTTCAGCATCTAAATACTCATGGAGATATTCAATGCCATCTCTGCTGCTGAAATCCGAGCATGTGATGCAAGTAATTTCACTTGGTTACCTATATAACCCTATCACCTCAAAACCCTATCCAGCCTCAAATCCACTAAACTACTGCCTCAAGTGTAAAAGTCCCCAAATCCAAGTACTGTTGAGAAGGTCTGTTCCAAGCAAGAATAGAAAGCTGCAAACAAAAATAAGTTTTGCCCCCCCCCCACACACATACACACACCCACCTGCTTTAGTCTTACTCTGAGATTGCAATATCTCGGAGACAGAGCTAATACAAACACTAAACATAACTGCAGGGAAAAAGCAATACATGATAGGATTCCTCCAATCAATGCAAATGGTCAGAATTCTGAATATGTCCATTTATACTTATGGGTTTATAAACAAATTAACACATCACAGAGCCATTATAGGAGCTAATGAAGATGATGCATCGGAGACCATCCAGGTGCAATTAACCATAGGCAAGACTGCTCTGCAAATTGTAGCATGTTACAGGCCACCCTCACAAACTCAGGAACCTCACATGGCCTTCCTGAAAACACTAGAGGGGATAAATGTATCACCAAACACCATCATACTAGGTGACTTCAATTACCCTAATATAGACTGGGAACACTACTCAAGCCCAAACACCCTAGCCCAAAAGTTCCTGGAATTCATAAACTCAAATGCCATGGAACAACTATTCACCATCCCCACAAGAGGAGAAAACATACTTGATCTCATCATCACGAACATGGGAGCACAATGTTCAACACTGGAAGTATACCCCTCACTGGTGAGATCAGATCACAAACTAATCTCGCTGGAGGTCCTCATCCCACCCCCACCTGAAATAAAAAAGAACACAGTAAAGAACTTCTCGAAAGCCAACTTCACACTTCTAAAGACTAGTGTGGTCTCCTTTAAGGCCCCGAGTCATGGAAAACAGTACTCAAGCCGCTGAATCACTTACAAATGCCTTCTACCAGCACCTGCAGGACTGCATGGATAAGGCAATCCCAAGCAAAACAAAGACTCTTTGTACCAAAGGCAAGCGTCCAGTCTGGTGGACCCCAGCCATAAACAAACTCTACAACAAAAGGAGGAAGCTACTACAAGATAGAGCAAAATCCTTAAAAGGTAAGACACCCTTGATCACTATAAGTAAAAAACTAAGAGCTCTCATAAAATCATCCAAAGCAAATTTTGAGAGAAAAATAGCTAAAGACTCAAAAGACAATCATAAGGCCTTCTTTAGCTATGTTAGAAACCTGGGAGGAAACTCCCAGATATGCTCAGAACTAGTTCAAAATGATGTGAAGATTACTGATCCTACAGACATTGCCAACATACTGGCTGACAGGTTCAGTGCTAACTTCTCCCCTCCCTCCCCCCCAAAAGGAGAGATATCTATACCAAGCGATTGCAGCCCCCCAAACATCTCCAACGTCCAAGTGAGAACTGCTCTCTCCAAAGCAAAAAACACAGCATCCATGGGACCTGATGGTGTCCCCGGCTGTGTGCTCCACGAACTCAACGAGGAATTAAACCCACAGCTAGGACAGCTGTTTAATCATAGTCTTACCTCTGGATACGTACCCAGGGAGTGGCGCACTGCAACTGTGGTCCCACTTCACAAAGGCGGTGCCTCCACCGACCCTGGAAATTACCGGCCCATTAGCTTGACAAGCCTTATCTGCAAAGCCCTGGAGAGGATCATAATGGACCTCATAAATAAAGACATAGGGAATTTGCAGACTTTGGATCCATCCCAGTTTGGCTTTGTCAAAGGCAGATCATGCCTTCTAAACTTGGTTGACTTTTTCGAAACAGTCACCAAAGCCATTGATGAGGGAAAGGCAGTCCATACAGCCTACCTCGATCTGGCGAAGGCCTTCGATACAATACCCCACTCGGGTATCATTGAAAAACTCATCAGCTTAAATGTTAACCCATACATCACAAGATGGGTTGCAAACTGGCTGAGTTACAGAACCCACAGGGTCAGAGTTGCTGGCGCCATGTCAGACTCAAAGCCTGTCACAAGTGGTGTACCACAGGGCTCAGTCCTGGGCCCACTCTTGTTTGGCATCTACTTTTCCAAGTACAAGCAAACACAGGAGGGTTATGGCTGACAAAGTTTGCAGATGACTGCAAACTGGGCCATAGTAGAAAACACATCTGACACAGATATCCTTCAGAAGGGTCTCACAGAAACGGATAACTGGTGCCAGAGCCATGGCCTAAAGTTAAATGCCAAAAATGCATAGTCATACCCTTCGGGAAAAACAAGGTTACCCCTAGCTACCAAATAGGTGGCAATCCACTGAGCACAGAAGAAGTTATCAGGGACCTGGGGACCCAGGTTGATAGTAGTCTGTCATTCGACACCCATGTAGCTAAAGTAGTTAGGAAGACCTTCTACATTGCCCACCTTATCATGAAGGGATTCTCATCTAGATCAAGGGAGGTCATAGTCTCCCTATACTAATCACTCATCAGACCAATGATTGAGTACAATGCCCCATTCGGAATGTATCTGACCCGACGCTTGCAGCAGCTGGAGAGGCCACAAAAGTTCCTCACCAAAAGGATAAAGGGTCTCAAACATCTGTCCTATGCTGCCCGACTGAAAGAACTCCAGCTCTATTCAGTCGCCACGCTTGCTCAGAGGTGACCTTTGCCTAACATACAAGGCCATGTCAAACCCAGATTTGATGAATAAGCTTCACCTCAAAAAATCTAGATCCGTCAGAGCCACAAGGGCGGGAGACTTAAACCTCGACACGGCTATTAATAGGACATGCTGGAGGGATAGATTCATCACCCAAAGACTCCCTATGCTGTGGAATAAAATCCCGGTATATGTGAGGCAGAGCACCTCGCTGGCCTTGTTCAAGAGAAATCTTGACCAATGGATGGGAGATCGCAGATATACCCCAGGGATTACCTTAGTGTCACACTGCTCAACAGAGGCACAGCAAAATAATGGGTATAGTTCCCCATACTAAAGGGGTGGCGTAAGCCACAAAACTATGGGCTAGGCTTGTAAATGCCCTCGGGCAGATAGCCTCAGTATGAACCTATGAACCTATGATGAGTATATGCATGGACAAAAAAAATGCTAAAAAGTCTGTTAAGCTCAGATACAATAATGCCATATTCTGGTCTGCAAGACTTGATGTAGTACAAAGCCAAACAAAAGATCATCATCAGATGGTCGCTGCATAATCAGTCACAGTATATGCAAACATGACCTTATATTAAAAGAGAACTGAGTCATAATATAAAGGAATATCTTGCAAAGAAAACACCCGAAGATGTGCATTAAGGTAGAAACGAAGACTATTTAGAGACAGTAAAAGCAGTTAGTGATGTGAGGGAAGAGAGTTTCCCAGCATGGATGAAGTAACAGAGAAAATGCCGAAAGACAAATATACAACATAACGTTTCCTTAGGGATGCATAACCTCCCAAAAGAACCACACACACTGATACATATGGGCAATTTATATTACATTATAGCATAGCTAGACTTCAGGCACTGAGAAATCTCACACTCGAGATCAACACAAATTGCACAAAATTTCTGTCACTGATTTTAAGGACATTACAAATAAAAATCTCAAGGCTTTGATTCGACTATTTCTGAGAAAGTTGCAGTATTAGAAAAACTGTCAAAAAATTTAGCATTAAAGCATAACATTAAGTATATCATGAATGTTAACACAGTAAACGTCACAGAGTTAATGACACAGATTTTGTACTTTTTCTGTAATGCATCCAAGTTAAAACACATTTCATGCATTGAATCTGTTCTTGTGAATTACCTTTGAAAAGGTAATCAAATGCTATTGAAAAACATTTTCACATGCTGCTGTCAGGCCTAATAAGGAAGTACCCTGGGTGTATTCATGCATCTGTTTCTGCTGCCTTCTTACACTGTTCAACATGAAGGAGACCAGAGGCTAAAGAGCAAAGCTTCATGTCGGTGACTAGTAACTGTAATAAAAGCTTTCTTAATATCTTTGTTGTCTACATGGTGTTTATTTTGCTTCAGTGCTTTATTTGTATATAATGCCGTTTTAATTATCATTCTGTGTGGCATTACTACAAACGTGGACATTAATCCAAAAGGGAACAGCAAATAGATGGAAGTCCCTACAAGTCATATAGCTGATAGATATTTAGCTTCTCTTTTGAGATGGAGAACTAAATAACTGCACCTGTGAAGAGTGCAAGATACCTGAAGCACAATTCTGCCATTGCTTGCAAGATTTCAGATACAAAACGAATAAGACAGTTTGCCAAAAAGCAAATAATATTGTAAACTTCAGGACTATGAGTTTTAAGAGTTAATTTGACTTTATCTGTACTGAAGTATATAAATCAGTAAAGCAGATATGATAAACAAGCAACCTGTCCATCTGCTTATGACTAGCCGAATTACTGGTCATGTTATTGGCTTTTTTACTAAAATCACGTGTGCAAATATTAATTATTGTAATGTTGCTGCCACATTCTAGGCATCATATGTTCTACAAACATTCTCTAGATTTGTGTAATCAGAGGACTACATAGTTCTGACTTTATACATTCATATAAATGAGTATATGGGGCTGTAATAGCCAGTTCTCTCTCTCATAGCCATAATGAAAAACATTCTATCAATGTGGCCCAGCACCAGTTATACTGTCTGTATGCTACAGTATGCCATTTGCTTATTTGTACTGTTCTGATCAGTCACTTCCTTTGAAGTGCTACGCAGATCATGATTGCCCAGAAGAAAGGCATTGCCCCATATGGATGGTTTGGGAGCGAAAACCTACACTAAAGGAATCCGGCATCTCACAGGGTGCACCAGCATTCTAACATTGGAATTTTAGGTGAACAAATACAGTTGCATAAAATTACACTATGTAGTTCTCAGTAATGCACATAATACATAATTCAATGCACAATGCATCACATTCTCTGAAGTCGAAGCTGTGCAGTACATTACAAAAGGAAATAATGCCAATAATTCAGCTTATGGGGTCTGTCATTTAAAATACTGAAACACAAAATTGAGTCGCACTGAAGTCCAAAAATGTGAAATGCACTTGAGGTATTTAATGACTAAACTTTAGTGAGTGTATATGCAGCATCCCTCAGATAGGCCAGGATTACCTAGTTTTAGCTGTGTAAAGTGCAGTCACAAAGTTTCCTGAGACCACCCCTAAAAATATGTACCTATTGATAGTTTGCTACCCTCAAAAGTACACCGAGTAAACAGTTCTCAAAACTCATGAAGACATTACAATGAATATGGGCAAATGGGCATTAAAATGGATGCAAAAATGAGGGATAGCTGCTGAAAAATCAAACCTCCATGATAATCTAATGTTGAGATATACACTTAGACATGTATTAAAAACAAAACCTCTGAATGCTTCGAGTTTCAGTTTAGTTTTATTTGTATGCCTGCCTTGAACATGTAGCAGTTTTGCTATATGAGGCATTATTTCACTGAATAAGTAGAATTAATAAGATGAAAATCTTTAGCGTAAATAAATCACTCAGCTGACCAGTCTCCATGTAGCACTATACCTTGAAATTCATAGTTACCATTTATGCGATATATCACCATTATATGAAATTATACACTGGAACATTACATAAAGCACTGCGTGCTGTTAACAAAGCAATACACCTCAAATTCAAAAGTAGACACTGCTTTGCATAGTCAAGTCTAGAAAATAACTTACAAATGTTAATGGACCAATTTAAAATTGATAATTTACACATTTTTGTTATTAGCAGCAGGAGTCTTCAAACTGCTGCAGGTGACTAATGAATTACATGTTCGCTTACATTTGCACAAAAACTTGCATGAAACTTTGATGTTAGGGGATTCTGGTGTTAATTAACTGTCAATTTAAATAATGGTTTATCAGACCTTCAGGAAAACCTAACAGTTATTCCATTGATTAAAATGCCAATACACAGGAATACTAAGCCTTTCAATATATTAGCCCTCCAGGACATTAGTTGAATAATTTTAACCAAAAACTGAAGGGGAATGCGGTATATGTATATTGCCTAGTCTGATTTAGACTACTGTCTTATTTTCATTGTGTGGAAACATTCATAAGTGCACAGATGGCAATAAATTCGGTAGCTAGAAAAATTTGTTGTTACAATTATTTAGTTTTCATGATCCAAATTCCTTAGCAAAAGTACAAGGATCTCAGGTGTAGAGGAGATCTGACATTTCTTCCATTATAAAAAAGTATGATAGACAAGCATACATTACTCCCTTGTATTTTAATGAATTGCCAAGCATACATTACTCCCTTGTTTTTTAATGAATTTCGTTAAAAGATTTACACTTAATGTTGTAAACCTGACTACTAGCAATGTTATAAGTATTGCCTATGCAAATAAGTGTCACTATGAACATTCTTAACCATAAATACAGATACAAACTACTACTTAGCTTGCAAAGCAAAGGTTTTTAAATGGAACTTAAAAAGCAAAAATGTTTACAATTACTGTAATGAATCTACATGTAAAACATATGAATACCTACCCATAAAGAACAAATTAAGGGTGCTGCTTTAAAGGTACAAAAGCCTTGCACTAATGATTTAAGAAGCTAGGCCTTGCTTTGTTTCAAATGGATTTTTTTTATTCTTAAGGATTTAGAAAGTATCATCATTTTTTGTTTGTAGCACTAACAACCAGGTAGGAATCTGCACCGTTAGTACACGTCCTAGATGGTGGAAAGAATGTGTGTCTGTGAAGGGGGAGGGGATTGTAGTCTTACTTTTTTCCAAACCCCCATTAATCTAGCACACTGTACACCACAGGGTATGTTATCACATATCCACAGTGGATTTTGTCAATGGCTACTTTTTCCAAACCTCCATTAATCTAGCACACTGTACACCACAGGGTATGTTATCACATATCCACAGTGGATTTTATTGTCAAGGGCTTGAGTTTCTGTATTGTGAAAGTCTGTCAAGGTGCAGAAGACAGCACTGTATGCTCTTATTGCATTGCCGATTCTTATAATGTGGCCTGAGCAGTAGCATTACTAACATGGCCAGGTCTATTCCTAACTAAGCATCTCAGAGACTGTGCAGTTCCAGCTCCCCAGCAATACCCAGAGGCTGAAGTTTTGTACTGAGACAGCATTTATACTTGTGATATTAGCAACCAGTGCAACCTAGTAATATAATACAACAGAGAGAGAGAGCCTGCTGCTGCTCTCCATAAAGGAAAACAGCAAAAAATATCCAGTTCCTGAGCAGAACAATTAAAAGTCTTTTCTGCATTGGTTATCTGCAAGATACATTACTAAGAATTGGCTTAGTTTTTGGTGTCATTTAAAAGTACAATATTTGGCAGCATGGGAGAGTATGGTTGACAGACTGTACTGCTTTGTCAGGGGTGGTCTGCACCGGTCTCATTTAGGCTTTCAAATACTGGAAAAAAAAAACAAACATTGCCTAAGAAAGTCACTTTGCAGAATGAGCAATGCCAACCTCACAAACCTTTCAGAGTAGCACAACCATCTCAGGACATCCTGAAGATATTACTGTTCAATGCCAAGACTTTGGAAAGAGAACTCAGCTCTCTGCAAGCTCTCATAGATAACTATGATGTCTGTATAGTTATAGAGGCATGGTTTAAAGCTGCAGCTACTGTAAAGGAAGGGACAACTGGTGAAGGGGTCTCAATACCCATCAAAAACAACCACACTTTGACTGGTCAAGCATTATGAACCACTTGAACTACTCCATGTCCAACTCACCATAAGCAAAGTACCATACCATATCATTGCAAGCTATAGATTGTCCTCTGTGACCCATATCATTGCAAGCTATAGAGCACCCTCTATGTCCCAAGACATCCATGGTACATACTTAAATGTACCATGAATCTAACAATATAGTCCTGGGTGACAACTACCCCATTATAAACTGGGAAATACATACAATTTCCAATGCACACACCCAGTGATTCATGTACTTTGGCAACACAAATTCTCTGGACCAGCTAATCCATACATCCACTAGAGGTACCAGTGTCCTTGACCTGATCCTCACAAATGTGGAGGGACTTTGCACCCAAAATCCTTACTTGTCAGGTCAGGTCAGGTCAGATCAGATCATAAAGCTATCAACTTTGAAATCAAACTAAAACCTGTCACCACATCAAACCCTCAAATTTAGAAATTATTCCAAACCACATTACTTACTACTGAGTGACACTCTAGAAAAATTTCAGTCCCCTCCCAAATTGAGTGAACACCATTACCCATTTGAAATTGTACAAAGAAATTCTCTATCATCTTGTAAACAAATGCAATGAAGTAGATGTACTCACCTAAATAAGCAAAAGACTAACTCAGAACAAACTATCCTGGTGAAATCCCAGTCTTGAAAATTTGTACAAAAAAAGAAAGAAAACCATGGCCAAAGCTAGGAAGTGCAATACCCAGCAAGACAAAAAAAACCCTCAAACTAAATAAGCAACTCACAAATCCACCAAAGCCAAATTTAAGGTAAAGATGGTCTTGAAGGCAAAGAATTATAAAGCCTTCAACTATGTACATAAAACTTAAAGGTAATACTCAACAGTGTGCTGAATTAATTGTAAATGTAGTCAACTACACACAGCCAGAAGATATAACAAACCAAACTAGTTGACAAATTTAATTCCAATTGCACTCTGCCATCCCCACTAACACCTCCCAAGAAGTACCCACAACCAAAACTCCCGCAGTTATCACTAGTGAACAGGTGCTCAACATGCTCACAAAAGCAAAATATACTGCATCTATGGGCCCTCGTAATATCCCAGGTTGCCTCCTGAATAGCATGAAATATGACCCATCAGCCCTCTAGGATCATTGTTCAACCTCATCCTTCCAAATTGGATTTATATATACTGATTCTTGTAATTACAGACCTATAACCCTGGCTAGCCTCATATACAAGTACATGGAAAGGATTATGGATATTATAAATGAAGACATAGGAAAACTTCATACACTGGAGCCAATGCAATTTGTATTTGTTAAGGACAGATCATAACTGGTCAACCTGGTACCCTTCTTTGACAAAGTCCCCAATGCTATGGAAGAGGGCAAACCAGTACACACTGCCTATCTTGACCTAGCAATGGCACTTGACATTATTCCTAATTTGTGTATTGTCAAACAAACTAGGAGGAAACCCCTTGGTCACCCATCAGGTAAGCCAACTAGCTCACAGGTACCATGTAGGAAGTCGAGATAGTGGACTATCTCTACAAAAAAGGCCATTTACCAGCAAAATCCATAAGGGTTCAGTGATGGGGATGCTCCTTTTTGGCACCTACTTTTAAGAAGTCAAACTGAACATTAAAGGCCCCTGGTTAACCAGGTTTGCAGATGACTGCAAGCTCAGTGCATGTAGAGTCCCCCAGTGACTGTGATACCCTCCAAAAGGGTTTGTTGCAAACTAATAATTGGTGTCAGAGCCATGGACTAAAAGCAAATGCCAAAAAAATTTATACCACCACCCTTTGGGAAGTTTTTCTGCACTGGGAACCACATAGACAATAAACCCCTAAGAGTAGACCCAGTGGTTAGGGACATGAGAACATAAAGGCCAAGTCACTGTTTATAGGTCTACCACTGTAAGGAAATCATTGCATATTGCATAGCTCATTAGCAAGGGTTCAGCATCCAGGACAGATATGTCAATATCCCACTGTACTCAAACCTCATTGGTCCAGTCAGAGTACAATGCTCCCTTTGTTACATACCTTACCAGGAAGGTGCAACAATTGAAATGTCTGTAGATATTCCTGACAAAAAGGATACAAGGCATAAACTATATGGAATACTCAAACCATCTCAAAATCTTATCTTTATACTCAGACTCCTTCAGGCTTCCGAGAGGCAATCTTTGCCTGGCTTATAAAGCATCTTCTGATCCAACACTGAGGGACTCAATGCATATAAACAAGTTCAAAAACAAGGTTTTAAATCTCATTTGCAAGATAGACAGAACATGCTGGAAGGATAAACATGTGTCTTGGACTACTCCCACTTTGGGACAAGCTTTCCATCCATGTGAATTGGAGTTCAGCCCTCACCCTATTCAAACATAACCTGGACTAATGGATAAGAAAGAAACCATATAACCCAGCCTGGCACATATCAGCATTTGGAAAGAGATTGCTTGTAAATGCTCTGCCACCTAAATACAACTATATCCCCCTGAGTAGCTTACAAATGGAATGCATGGCTAGGCTTGAAAAAAACTCTTAGGGCAATTAGCTTTGTAATCACCTAAAATCAGTTGATTTCATCAATGAACAGACAAACTACAAAATACTTTTGAGCAAAACTAGAACTTCCACAGTTAGTACCCATGAAGGATCAATATAGACAAAACTTCTACAAACGAAGTGACTGCAGCCCTTCACTTTCCAAGCAAATTAACATGAAATGATTGCCTGCAAATCCACAAATAAGTATGAAGGAACTTTTAACAATCTGTGAAAAAGCAGAGCCATTTGAAGTTACAAATCTGGAAGTGAATGGTTGTAAATAGCCTTGTTATCAATCACCACCTACCTACTTTGTACAAAAAATGGAAGCTAAGAATGATTAAAATATCCAAATCAAAAGCAATCTATAACTAAGGATGACAGCAGAGTTTGAAGAATGAAAAATTTCAAGAATCCTAGACAGATCCAAAACTTGGAGTCTGCAGTTTGTAACTATATTTTCAGTAAAAATTTGAAATACAAAAATTATTGATACCAATATTTCCAAAAACATTCTTAAACCTATCGTTCCTATGCTGACAGCTAAATCTTTACCCAGAACCTTTCAAAAGATATGCAGCATTTGCAAAACAGCATTTTAAAAATATTTTTGGATCTTGGAAAAATATAAAGAACCCAAAAATTTAAGATAGCAGAGACTATGCTTTGGAAAAACTGTTTTATTTCAAGATAAAAATATTTCATGATCCTTTTACTTAATAAGGATAACCAGACAGCCAAGACAGAACATAGAATGATAACATGAAACAAACAAAACTCTGTTCTTTCTCTGAAAAAGCTTATTCTTTTTCTGTTGCACAATAGCAGCAAACATTCACCATAATCATTTTGAATGCACATGCAAAGTTTCCTGATCTTAAAAATTTTCTAATACATCACATTTGAAATAATCACTGTAAAGAATTTTGCTAAAACCAGCCATTTTGAATTACAATTGTTTTTGATACATAAAAAATAACTCAGACATATTAAAATGCAATTCATAACTTTCTATTTTATGTTAATATGGTTTATCGTAATCTTACTGATGTACTGCAGCAGCAAATAGCTGTGAAGATACACGTGTGCAGTGAAGTATGGGTACCATCTCTGACCACCATTTATGGTAATAAAATAGCAAAGCTCTGCTATCATCTCCTCAGAAGGCCAGGAAACCCTTACCTACTAAAGCCTTTACTCTGGAAATTTTGGTTTACTTCAGTGCACAGATTAGTACTGTGCTTCAACTTTTGTAGCTCACACCTTTGGCCAAAGGTAGAAAAGGAAATGCCATGCTGAACACCTTTAGACCTTATCCTACAGTGTTGCATCCATAGGCTAAAACTAAAGACAAATAAGGAAACAGCACAATGGTGGATATTTTTGTATCTGATCATATAATTTCTGCTACTATATGTATAGGTTTTAATTGGGATCCATTAATGTTTGTAAACATACCTCTTAACTGTCCAGATTTTTGCCTCATATTTCCAGTATGTTCTACAAAATTTGTGGTGTTCTGGCAAATCACTGAGGACTTAAGCAACTAAATAATGAAATACATTTGAATCTCAGACTTTATACAATTTAAAAATGCATGCAAACACAAATCCTTTCATTCTAGCAACTTTCTAAATTTATAAGAGCAAAATGTAAATGATATCCCTATTTTTGGGCCTTTGTACCTCTATTTTAGTCTTTTCCAGATTTTGTGTGCTAAGAGGTTGAGAGGTATGTGTGTAAATTATTCTCTACAGTTATAAGCAAATCCTACTAAAGGACTAATGCAGCTTAAAGTGGATTTTCATCTACATTGAGATAGCATTAAAAATGATAAAGCTACCATTGAAAATATTTAGCTATAAATCTTGACACAGCAACAGAGAAATATCCAATAAAAAAGGATTTATGCCTGAAAAAAAAAAAAAAAAAACTGTGCACACTGCCAGGTACCAGCATTTCCTTCTAGCTTTCTGAATTTATAGGTATGGCCTTATAATATGGACTGCTTAAAGTTTCTCTTGTTGCAAATTTTATACATGCTTGAGGGTTACTTGGGTGAGGGCAAAATAAATTCATTATACTACAGCCCAACTCTAACAAGATTTGGCCTAGGAATCTGTCAGGCTAAAGGCAGCATCTCGGGAACTGTACCACTTACTCCTACGAGAGTAGCATCTTTCCTTCAGTAAAGAAAGCTCCTTCTCTGACCAAGAGAAGACCATACAAGAGCACAGAAAGTGCAGTTGTGCAAGATCTTACCATAAGAGTAGATGTCCTACTTCTCACCATTGCAGTATTCTTTACACATGCGAAATCCTGCAGAAGATAGCCAAGTGTCCAGCTGGCATTGCAAAGCCTCATCTCCTTCCAAGTGTCATACACCAGACATATGTCCTATATACAAAGTGTAAGGTACTTAAAGTGATATACTAGTGCCTAATCCTTTCAACAGAATTGCCACAGAAGAACCAGAGCAACCCAAGAGGAAAAGGTTGACAATGCGCATCAAGAAAGGGAAGAAAGGATGAATGAATGAAAGAAGAGACCTCTCATCCAGAAGAAAGGCCACAGAAAAGAAAACTGGGAAAAGGTGAGAGGGACCAAAAAGTGCAACAGTGAGAAAGAAGTAGGACATTTACTGTTAATAATACCTTACACAACTGTATTATGTCCTTTCTTATCACTGCTGCAGCATTCTTTACATCTAGGACAGTACAAAACCTACTGGAGAGAATGGGAAGAGAAAAATACAGAGGATTCTTCAAAAAAAAATTAAGATTGTCCTGACAAACCCACTCAGGTTCTAGAAATGAATCCAACTAATAATGTTGGGTAAAGGTATTTACAGAGGACCAAGTAGCAGCTTCCAAACTGGATCTAGCATACAAACCCTTGAAAAAAGAAGAAAGCTGATTGCCATGAAAAGAATAGCAAAATAAAATGGCCTTAGAAATTCAGGAGGAGATGGTTTGCACAGACATAATCTAAACCCAACATTGTGGCTAGAAAGGAAACAAAAGGCTGTACAGATTTCCTGATATCTTTAGTTTTGTCTGGATTTACTGACTGCTCAGATACTGAAGTGTGAAGGATAGTCTCACTATCATTCCGAGGAGAAAGAATAAAAGGAAGATTAATTTGTTGACTTAAGGACAAATCAATAACCACCTTGGGTATAAAGAAAGGTCTGGTATAAGGAGATACCCAGTTTTTGTGAAAAAACAAACCAAAATGGAGCTGCCATAAACATTTGAAGTTCAAAGCCCTTCTTAACAGAAATAAGGGCTACCAACAGTTTAGTGTTGCAAGGGAGAGAAAACTGCTAGCTCAGAAGGAGGCTGTCAATTTCTCAATAATAAAATTAAGGTCCCAAAGTGGAGGAATGCTTTTTCTTGGTGGCTGAAATGGACACCTGTCAAAATTTGTTTGACTTTAAATCTGTAGACCAGTGGTTGTTCCAGAGGTAGACAAGCAGAAATGGCTGACTTGCAGTTTAAAGATAGTACTGCATTTTATTTTTCTGTTTATTTGTTTCACTGAATATTATGGTCTCTCTGTCTCTCTGCAGTTAAGTTTCCCATCCTCCCTCCCTGTTCTTGTTATGGTATTAATCTTGGTGGCTTTGGAATTGCCCGCCCCTCATGTATATTTGTGTTTGAACACTTCTCCTGGGTCCATCTCATTTGCTTACTCAATCTAGTACAGTGAGATCATATTTTGATTTCAGACACTCCTACCAATCCCATCTATTCAGCTCTATCCCAGCCTAGTGCCATTAGCTCATTCTACCCAATACAGAGAGGACATTTGAAAAGGCCAACCCACTTAGGTCCTTAACCTTGAATTATCTTCTGTTTCTCCTTCCTCTCTCTCCACTTTACTAACAAAAAAAAACTTTGCTAGAATCTTCGTGTGTTCTGAGTGTGCTTCTCAGCTGATAAGTATATTTTTGGCACTTTTGAATTGTTCAGAGTTGAATAAAACAATCAAATTCAGTTCAGAATACAGTTTGAATAAATTGCATTTATTTAAACTGTATTTGATTTAATACTGCTACACTCTCAATTGTGCTAGCTTGCACTGCACTTGAATTGTTTTTAGTGCTGTTTTAGCTGCTTTTCTGTATAAAAAAAGTCAATGCTCGTTTCCTGCCTTTCCCGTAACTAGTCTAATCCAAATTTAGATTTGCTGTATCCAGGACTGTTTGTAAGCTTCTGAGCCCTACCCCCAAGCGTTTCTGTGTTGGAGGAAAGCCTTCTAGCTTATCAGTGGGAGTGGTAAGCACTAGGTAGCCTACTTACCACAAGAGTGGCTTCTGGCCCAGAAATTGTTGTTTATTGGCCGTTTGGGCAGTTTTTCCATCTCTTTGAACTTTCTGGTCTAAAGGCCCATGTTTGCGCTGGTTTCCTGCCTTTCCTGTAGGTAGTCTAGTCCAGATACAGAATTGCTGTATCCAGGAGTTTGTAAGCTTTTAAGCCCCCAAGCCTTTCTGTGTTGAGGAAAGCCTTCTAGCTCATCAGTGGGAGTGGTAAGCACTAGGTAGCCTTATCTACCACAAGAGTAGTGGTTTCTGGCCCAG
The DNA here is from genome assembly GCF_019279795.1 of Protopterus annectens. Taxonomy (NCBI): domain Eukaryota; kingdom Metazoa; phylum Chordata; order Ceratodontiformes; family Protopteridae; genus Protopterus; species Protopterus annectens. The sequence continues at coordinate 676,102,911 of NC_056750.1, read as the reverse complement.
ATATTGTAGTTTATTGTCCATTTGGGTAGTTTTTTTCCATCTCTTTCAACTTTCTGGTTTAAAAGCCTGCATTTGTGCTCATTTCCCATCTTTCCTATAACTAATCTAGACCAGATACAGATTTGTTGTATCCAGGACCGCTTGCAAGCTTCTGAGCCCCAAGCCTTTCTGTGTCAGAGGGAAGCCTTCTAGGTTGTCAGTGGGAGTGGTAAGCACTAGGTAGCCTATCTACCACAAGGGGAGTGGTTTCTGGCCCAGAATTTGTAGTTTTTTGGCTGTTTGGGCAGATTTTCAGTCTCTTTCAACTTTCAGGTCTAAAAGCCCACGTTTGAGCTCGTTTGCCACCTTTCCTGTAACTAGTCTAGTCCAGATACAGATTTGATGTATCCAGGATGGTTTTAAAGCTTCTGAGAGGTGCCAAAGTCTGCTCTTCAAATTTTCCCTTAGATCCGCTAGTTCTCTCCTCTCCTGCACTTTTACTAGCTTATTAGTCTAGCACTTAACCATACCAAACTTCTTGTAGCAATTATTGTAGCACACAAAAGAGCTGCAAGCACTAAAAGTTCTACAAGGAAACAGCTCCAGCATGTATTACTAATGCCCACCCCTCCAGGCATATCTAAAGGTCAGGTCCCGATGCTTTCTCCTAGTAACCTGGTGAACTTGGGCATCCTGAGGCAATGTAGCAACTGCCTCATGTACACAGACAACCCTCTCCTCTTGCCTCCCAACACTCAGACTTCTGAGAGGTGCACTTATATATCCAAATTGTAAGTCATGCACTCTCCAGCCAAGACCAGAATAGCTGGCCAAGAGGAGAAGGTCAACACTTGCACAACACCACATGGAACACACACCCTCCAGAACACACACCAGCACTGCCTTCTCATAAAAACACAAACCACACACCCACCTTCGCAGAGGCTCTCAAAAATCTACCCAAACAACAGAGACCTCCAAGGTAGAAATGCACTTGACCACCACAACACAACACTAATCACGAGACATACAACTCTACTAAACAGTGTGCCACTCAACCAAAGCCCCTAAGGCAAAACAGCATGCTCAGCACACTAGTCATATGTGACTTGATTGAGAGGCACACTGATTTCCCCACTCACTAGGTTGAATAAGGAGGAAGTAACAGTCAGCTGCCTGTCAGGTACCAGGATCCACCACATAACACCCACACTCAGGTCCTTCAACAGGTACAAATATGACTCTGTCATTGTACATGTGGGTGTGAATGACCTGAGACATACCTCCCTGGACTACAAGAAAAGAGACATGGAGGAGCTCTCAGATTATGTAGCACAGGTGGGTATGACCCTAGCCCTGAGCAGCATCCTACCATCACCCTGAATGATACCATAGTACAAGCAGAAAATTATTGATTTCAACAATTGGCTAAGTTTCTGGTGTCATTCTAAGTGGATCCACTATCTGTTTGCCTGGGATGACATGATTGATGGACCTCAATGCTTTGCCAGAGAAGGCCTGCATCTGTCACCCCCGGGCTTCCAGATACTGCCCAAGGCTTTTGCCACCCCTATAGTGCATTTTTTAGGCTGTGTTCCAAAGACCAAATTACCACCATAACAGCTACAAACAAATGCAATCTGAGTGTCATACTGCTCAACGCTAGAAGTCTAAATCTAAAAATGTACTCATTTGAATCACTTCTTAAAATGGAGAACCTAGACATTTATGCTGTAACAGAGACCTGGTTCAAGGCAGCAGAAAGCACACCTGCACTACCAGGCTATAACTCATTTCACACCGTTCGGCCCCAGAACTTGGATCGAAGCTTCAAAGGTGGTGGTGTTTCCATTTTCATAAAGGATGCACACACCTACAGACTGGTAGCCCAACATAACGCATCAGAGATAATTCGGGTGCAGCTAACACCGAGTAAGACAGTGATTCAGGTTGTAGCCTGTTATAGGTCCCCAACCATGTCCCAAGATTTACACTTCACATTCCTAAGCACCCTGGAGAATATTAGGGTCCAACCTAACACTCTCATACTGGGTGACTTCAACTACCCCTCCATTAACTGGGAAAACTACTCCTGCACCAATACACTTGCCCAAAGTTTCTGGGAATTCATTAATTCCAATGCCCTGAACCAGCTCGTTCTTACCCCCACTAGAGGTAATAACATCCTTGACCTGGTCATTACTAACATGGGCGACCATTGCTCTACACCAATAGTCAACTCCTCCCTGGTTAGATCTGACCACAAACTAATCACCTTGGAAATCCACATCCCTCCCAACCCCTGCAAAGGTAACCACCATGAAAAACTTCTGAAAAGCTAACGTTGGGCTCCTAAAAACAGAGGTAGCTAACTTCATGGCACCCATGCAAATGGAGAATAGTTGCATGACTGCCTAATCGTACAGCAATGCGCTGTACGAACACGTACACAAATGCAAGGTTTTTGCCATACCTAGTAGAAGCAAGACACTCTCCTCCAAAAAGGAAGCCAATCCGGTGGTCCCCTGCCATAAACAAACTCTACAACAGGAGGAGGAAACTGATGCAGAATAAGGTGAAGTCCCAAGACTGGAAAAACTCCCTTATCAACCTCAACAAAAAGTTGAAATCCCTCATCAAATCCTCTAAAGTTAGCTATGAAACAGAATTGCAACAGATAGTAAAGACAACCACAAGCCTTCTATAGTTATGTTAAGAACCTCCACGGTAATACTCAGATTTGCTTTGAGCTACTGCACAATGGTACCTCCTATACCGAGCCAACAGATATTGCCAATATACTGGCAGACAGATTCAGTGCCAACTTTGCTCCTCTCTTCCCCCCCAAAGGACCAATCACAATACCAGTAGATTGCCAGGCACCCAGTATTACTGCTGCACAGGTTAAAACAGCACTGTCCAAGGTCAAGAATACAGCTTCCATGGGACGTGACAATATCCCTGGCTGTGTTCTACATGAACTACAGAGTGAACTGGCACCTCAACTGTGTGCCCTGTTTAATCACAGCCATACTTCAGGCTTTGTCCCTAATGAATGGTGCACTGCTATAGTCATCCATCTCCACAAAGGAGTGACTACAGATCCTATGAACTATCTCCCCACTAGCCTGACAAGTCTGATATGCAAAGCTATGGAACGCATCATCATGGACCTAATAAACAAGGATATAGTGATCTCCAAACTCTTGATCCCACACAGTTTGGTTTTGTGAAGGGTAGATTCATGCTTGCTCAACTTGGTCGACTTCTTTGAGTCAGTCACCAGAGCTGTGGATGAAGGCAAGGTGGTTCATACAGCCTACCTTGATCTGGCCAAGGCCTTTGATACTATTCCCTACTCAGGAATCCTAGAAAAACTCACCATCTAGGCATCAACCCTTATATATCACTAGGCGAGTTGCAAACTGGCTCACAGATGGAACCCACAGTGTGAAAGTAGCTGACTCGTCACGAGTGGAGTCCCACAGGGATCGGACCTGGGTCCTGTCCTGTTTGGTGTCGATTTCCCTGAAGTCCAGGCCAATACAAAGGGACTCTGACTGACCATGTTCACAGATGATGGCCAGGTTGGGAGCCATTATTAACTCCCCAGATTATGTTGACATCCTACAGAAAGGCCTCACTGAGACCAACGACTGGTGTCAGAACAATGGCCTTAAGCTCAATGCCAAAAAATGTGTCATCCCCTTTGGAAAAAACCCAGTTCCCATGAATTACAACATCAATGGTAGTCCACTAAACACAGAAGGTGTTATAAGAAACTTGAGAACACAGGCTAACAGCAACCTCTATTGATCACCACATTGCCACTGTGGTCAGAAAGTCCTTATATGGCACATCTCATTACTAAGGGGTTTGCATCCAGGAATAAAGAGGTCATTTGTCTCCTTCTACTCTTCCCTCATTAGGCCAGTCATCGAGTACAATGTCCCATTTGGCATGTACCTCACTAGACACCTGCAACAACTGGAGAGGCCACAATAGTACCTCATAAAGAGGATCCTAGGCCTTAAACACTTGTCCCATATGGGCAGACTCAAAAAACTCCAACTATTCTTAGTCTCCTATCGCCTACTTAGAGGCGATCCCTGCTTGACTTAAGCCACGTCTGACCCAGCTCTGTTAGAAATGCTACATCTAAAGAAATCCCAATCCCTCTGCACCACACACTCCAGAGACCTCAACCTCATTACCACAATCAAGAGAATGTGCTGGAGGGACAGGTGCATATCCCAGAGACTGCCCATGCTCTGGAATAGACTTCCCATACATGTCAAACAGAGCACCTCACTGGCCCTGTTCAAGAGGGATCTTGATGAGTAGATGGGAAATAAAAAATTCACCACTGGGATCATTCCAGTAGCTATACTCGACAGATGCACTGGGAGCTAAGGTCAGGTGGCACGATGCCAGGGTAATCCTATGGCTAGGCTTGAAAAAGGTTCCAGGGCCATTAGCCTAGTACACACCTATGAACCAAAATGAGCTTTAATAGTTGAATATGCCAGGCCAGAAGTTGGCAACTCACATTAAGGAGGATAGGAATACTCACAGAAAGGGTTCAGGTTCACGCTTGAGACAACAAATAGAAAATCTTTTCCACTTAGCCACATAGGATTTTTTAGTAATGGGTATTCTGTTGTCCTGTAAAATCTGAAGCACCTCCTTAGAAAAGGAGCGTCTCAAAGCAGTCAAAACATATTACCCAGAGAGTCAAATGATGGGTAGACAAGTGACAGTGAAAGAGATCCCTTGTCTTGTGTGAGTAGATCTATCCTGTGAGGTAACTTATGATGACTGCTCTTGACCAAATTGAACAGAAAGGAGAATCAATGCTATTCGGGCCAAAATGGAGTCACCAGCAAGATTTTGGTATGTCCCACATGATTTTGTGCAAGATTTTTGGCAACAGAGGAAGACAGGGATAAGTACACAGAAAGCAACCCCTTCCAGGAAAAAGACGTGGCATCCATCTTCCAAAGTCAGAGGATCTGGCACTCTCTAACAGAATCTGGGAAGTTGATTGTTCAAAGCGGAGGCAAAGAGATCTACCTCATGAATACCCACAGATGAACAATGTTCAGAAATAGCTCCCTTTGAGGACCTGCCCTGGACCTAGAGTGTCTGCCACTAAACTGTGCTCTGAAGTTTCAAGTAATGGCAGATAGCAAAATCCAAAGCCTGCAGATCCAGCCTTCAAACAAGGTACAACTTTGTGCCCCCTTGCTAGATAATATACCATGTGACTGTAGTTTTGTCTGTGAAATCCCTTAGAAGGCCAGGGGATCCAAAGGGAGTGGACAGCAAGGAGAGCCAGAATCGGAGGTCTCATCTCCTTGACACTGATATGGTCTGCTAGTGGGGGTAGACCAAAATCTCTGTATCCTGACATTGTTGAAGGAGGCCCCCAACCAAGATTTGAAGCATCTGTGTACAGCTCCTGAGTGGGTAGAGGAACCTGAAATGGCAGGCTGGTATTCAGAGAGATCTGATGAATCCATCAGTGGAACTAGAGCTTGAGGTATGGTGGTAGAGGAATGGGTAGTCCCAAAGAAGGGCAATGCTAAATCCATACAGCTTTGAGGTACCACTGAAATTTCATGATATGGAGTCTGGCAAAAGGAACCATAGAAATGGTGGATGCCATGAACACAAGAGCTAGAAGGAATTCCCATGCAGGAAGCACTGAGAAAGAAGGGACTGAAAATAAGCAGTCAAGGATAGAACCTTGGGAGGAGTCAGCAGAGCCATCACTGGCACAGTCTGAATCCTGCAGCCTAGAAAACCTGATCTTGAGAAGTCAGCACAGACTGAGGTTCAGGGTGAACACTAGACTTTGCAGAAGCACTGCAAACTCAAGATCCCCCAAGATAATGACACTGAGGATTATCTTGAATCAAGATGTCATCTAAATAAGGGAAAAATCTGAATTCCCGGACGTTTTCAGAACACCACAACCAGGGCTAGACACAAACACTCACAGCCATAGATAGACCAAAAGGCAAAGCAGAGAACTGATAATGTGAGGAAGACAGACAAAATGTGACAATTTCCTGAAAAGAGGGTGGATAAGAATATGAAGGTACACATTTTTCAAATCCAGAGACATCAATAAATCTTGGGGATGCACCAGGGTGAAGAAAGACTAAAGACACAGCATCCTGAAGGAAATAACCTCCAGAAAAGTGTTGAGAAAAGAAGGATGAAAAATGGTCCTCAAAGACCCCTCCTTCCTGGGAACCAGAACCATCCTGGAATAAAACTATGTACCCCGTTGAGATAAAAAAAGTTGAATGGTTCACTGAAAAAAGATCCTGCAGAAATAGAGGAAAATGAGGGAGCTGGCAAGGAGGTGATTGGAAAAGACCCAAAAAGGGATAAATACTATTCCAAACCATAAAATAACCCTTTTGGATAATAGAAAGCACCCAAGAGTCTGTGGTTATCCCTTGCCAAACAGGAAAAGATAGTTATCCTGAGGGAAAGAGGAATCTGATTTAGAGGTAGTGGTGGTTGAATGTCAGATGGAAGCAAATTTGTCAGGGAAACAAGGCTTCCAACTCTTAAAACCCTGAGAAAATTTATCAGAAAAAACACACTTGAAGGACCTTTTTCTCCTAGAAGGTGGTCTTGGGTGCCTCTGGACAAAAGGAAGACTTTGAGGATAATTCCTCTGGAACCCAGGGACAGGAGATAAATGTTTGTTTCAGATCCTGCATAACTTTCCCTTTGTCTTGAAGGGTCTTAACCAAAATCATCTATGGCTGAGCCGTTTATCTAAAAGACCTTTCAGCACCAGACAATCCTAGGATTCTTCATCCACCCCAAAAGAAATGCCCAGGAGGAGGCTGCACAGCAGAAAACTCCATGTGTACCTTTTAAGGCTTCTTTTTAAGTGATGGCTGAATGTTGGGGTGGGTGGATTCAGAAGCCATGGTACCCCGAGCCAAAATCTTCAAACGCTGATTCTCCAATTAAATAGAAAGGGAGAAGAGATGACTGCAGAGTGTCTTTGGAACAAAAGCCTAACAAATCTCACACTGGGTAAGGTCAAGAGAAGCACCCAAACAAATAAGGCATTTGTTGTGTCTATCCTTATGGGGAATCTGCCTCCCACATTCACAAATTCCCTTCCTGGACGACATAAAAAATATAGCCAAAAAAGGAAATAAAAAGGAAGGACAAGACCCCAGCGGGGCACTTAACTTGTCAGGGCTGAGTAGCTTAAGCAACTTGGTGAACAACCTGGAGTCTGAACTTAAAAGAATACATTTGGACTGGCGGAAAATAAATTTAGATGATTAGGTGCTTGTATGTCACTTATGTACCTTACACTTTGGACATAGCGCATATATCCAACACACAGCGCCTGGAAGGAGACAAGACTTTGGTATGCCGGCCAGACATTAAGCTATTCTTAGCAGGATATCTTATCTGTAAAGAAAACAAATATGGAAGGACATCTATGTAGGACAGGAATTGCCTTGAGCAAATCTTTGTTTTGTGGCTTTCATTCAGACTTGATATTTCAGACATACCTCTCAACTGTACAGATTTTCACAGAAAGTCCAGATTATGGCCTCATATTTTTGGTCTGTTTTTCATAAAATTGTGTTTTTCCTGGCAAATTATAAGTAAATCGTTAAAGACTGAAGTTACAAAATAATGACAAACATTTGAGTTTCAGACTTTATATTCTTCAGAAAATGCATGCTAATGCAAAATCTGTTATTCTATCAACATTCTAAGTTTGTACAAGCAGTATTTAAAATTTATCCCTATTTTGGGCCTTTGACCCACTTTTATTTATGGCTTTGTCCAGATTTCTTGGTCTAAGAGGTTGAGAGGTATGATTTCAGATACTAATGCAGTGGGGCCATAAACTGTCTAGTGGCATGCAGTAGCAGTTGTGTGAAGGAAGTTGCTCTAACCAAGCTCAGTTATTGACTCACTATAAGGTCAGTTACTTTCCACTGTTTAGTTCAAGTCACTTCTCCAGTTTTCACCTAGGGGATATTTGTTGCTGCTGGACTTTTTCCACATTGGCTGTTTAGTTTGTTCCATTTCTCATAGCAAGTTAAGTATCACAGAGAGATGTGCAATAACTGTTGGGGAGATGTCTGCTATAATAGCAAGGAGGAGTGTCTACACCCCTGCCTGCTACTCTCAAAATCAAGAACAAAGTCTTTTCCATGGCTGCTTAAGGATTTATAAAAATATGTTAGAATGTCTATAGTAGTAAAGTGAAATAAAAAAACATGGTATTCCTCCTATACTTTCACTTGTTAGTGCATTAACAATGGAAGGATTTATTTTCTTGAGTCGAAGGATATCACTTCCATTTGCTGTGGTTAGATCCACTTGTATGACAACAGAATAGGAGACATTAATATTGGGTAGAAAATTCTGTGCATTGTATTCATTTGTTGACTGAGCATTGCATATGAAGACTAACCACAAGTTACGCAACTCATTACTCAAATATAAAGTACATGAATAAGGTGTAGCTTTTTTTCTTCAATAATGCCTGCACAGCCAACTATTTAGCCCAAGAAATGTATGCACTCGCTCTCCTTCCATGTTTGCCCCCAAATCCCAAACTGTTACTTTGTAAGCCCATAATATCATGCATAGAAAAGTTTTTGAAAAATTCTTCCCAGAAGTAGAATGCTTAGCTAATTCCTAAAGAATTTTAGCCAAGACAGAAATAATCCTAAACTAAATATTTGTTTCCAGTGCTTATGGAATTATCTTTTTTTCTAATGATTTTGAAATGTGACTATTAATACTCAATGATAATGGGGGGGTGGTGAAGTCCATTTTACTCCATGCGAGTAATCAAGGAACATCAATCCTCACTGACACCAGTGAGGGACTGCCACTAGGAGCAAAAATAGATGCATACAGTATTTTCAGAAACAGTGCTCTGCACCAAGCACAATTTCCCTTAAGAGCACACAGTAAGCACAGTCCAGACCTGGGGCTGGATGAATCTCTCTCTCCAGGCCCCAAACAAAAATCCACACTGACCACTTTGGAGCTGTGTGTCTGGTTCCAAGTAGCTGGCACACACGGATATTTGGCTTACACACACACACACACACACACACACACACACACACACACACACACACACACACACACACACACACACACCTGGGAAAGGCTGGCACAGGACTTACCAGCTGTGTCCCCTCTGCCCAGACTACAAGGTAATAACACTGCCACCACTCAGCTACTCTAAGTCTCTTACAAGGGTACCCAGTTTTACTGAGTAACATTAATACTAATACAAATGGTAGAGTGACTATTGCAGCAAGGCTTTCAGGAGCAGACACATTGTCACTAAAAATAAGCATAAGTACTCTTAAGATGTTAAAAGTAATCTCTAGAAGAACAGCCACAATAAAAGGTATAGAAATATTTAATTAAAATAGAAAACATTAGAATGCTGAATATCTAGTTACAATAAATACAAGAGTATCAATCACAAAAGATATAAAAAATAACACAGCAGGCCAGGGACAGATTCACACAGATGCAGAAAAAAACAGTACTTAACTAATGCCATTATATTTTCCTGATTGACTAAGGGATTGCGGTTTCCTAGTTAATTTACTTGTTAGTGCAAGGAAAGATGAGGTGTGAGAGACCTTCCCTGTCAGGTTTCAAAAAACAAAGCCCTGCTGCAAGAGTTCAGTCACATCTCTCACTAATATCTAAATTAATTTCAGTGCTGGTTATAGAATGGCATCACTTCTGGTCACCTTACTCTTTTACAATACACACCCACAGCTTTGCAAAGATATGTTGCAGCATCTGAAAGCTATAAAACAATTTTCAAAACTTCCACCATTCCAGGGTAGCGATTAGTTCACCCCCCCCCAGGACAATACGGTAATATTCCTAATCCTGTTTTTTCCAGAAATTTTTGTCTCTGGTTGCAATCAGACCTGTAAGATAAAATCTTTATGGCCTAAACCAACCCATTTGATTTTCAACCTATTTTCAAAGTTAGCTGGACTGAGATTAACCTCTTCTCTTCCAGAATTCTCCGTTAAAACATACACATTTAATCTGTTACAATAATAATGTCTGACATACAAGTATATCTCTTTTCTGTCCAGCAGGACCCACTGTTGATGCATTTTTAATACAAGCACCTTTACAAATAAAATTTTAAACACAAAAAAACAAAAATACAAATCAGTGTGATAGTTAAATGACATAAAATTTGTATATCAGTATGTGAGTATACCTTTAAGAAGCTTTCTAGAGGCTTGCACAAGTGTATAAATACTGAGCACATGCAAGCCTGACTGCCATTTTGTAGTAAGCTGTTGAGGTGTAAGCATGTATGTCTGTGTAGTCTGGCAGTGATTGTTTATATTTTGTACTGCTGCTATCCACCCTGATGCATTTCTGTGTAATAAAGCATATAAATAAACTACCCACTTGTTCGTCTTTAATGGGAAACAAGACAAATGACATGGTGTCAGAATGGCATCCAGACATTCAGATTCCTGTCCGAGAAGGCACTCCGCTAAAAGTGGAGGAATATAGAGGAGTGGATCATCCCCACTGCATGTTTAATTTGCAAAAAACATGTCAGAAACATATTTCACGTATCAAAGCGTACTTAAATGATTTCTCATTTACAAAACGAAGCACTCAGAATGCTCTAAATGAATTTCTAAGTAAACAAAATGTCCGAAACTGACATTGATAAAAAAAATATTTGAACTATGGAAATTGTTCAAAATAAAGTCTGAATTGCATAAAATTAATAAAATAAGGAAAATGACCGCTTTTATAAAGTAGCTTATAGCACATACTTTTTTTGTAATAAAGCTAATCAAGATATCTGAAGTCTACAGAGTTTGCATGACTGTTTAGTATTACAGTACAATTATTTCACAAAATACAGCCATTTCAAAGCATATTTTGCAAAGTACAGTATTTTGAAGAGTTTATTGCGCATTTGAATGTTATTACAAGTACTGGCTGTGTGTGCATGTTTGTACACAATAACAAGGACCATTTTCAGTATTTTTAGGCATAATTTGTTGGCTTGCCTGACAAATTTCAAAAACCAGCTCCACATGTCTTTGATGATAATACAGCAGAGAATTGGAGAACATTTGATCAAGAGTACGATATTTTCATACCAGCTGCATTTTCTGATAAAGATGACTGTACAAAGGCATTTATTCTGCTTAATTTAGCTGGTTCAGAAGCCAGAGAAACAGAGCATTCATTTATGTACGCATCTGCTGTATTTGCAGGGGAGGGGGGAAACTGCCATATCATGTCTTTAATGGGAAATAAGAAGAGTGATGACATTCTTTACAAAACTCCAGCTTGCTACGCTGGCATATGTTACACATGCACTGCCCTACTCTCCCTGGTACAGATGGCACTACCTCATATCACACCTGTGCTTACATTCTCTCACCTTTGACCTATGCTTATGTTCTGATGATTTCAATCTAGGCTGGAGAAAGGTTGTGCAAGTTAACCTTTGCGCACAGCCTAGGTGGCATACAGGCTTAGCATTATCTACTTTTACCACATCCTCTTTCCTCTTAGGCTATATCCTCTTATTAGATCCTTTTCTGCATATAATGCTACTCCAGCAGTCTAAGCAGCAGTTAGACTCTACAACTTAACTTATGCATACAGCCTAGGTGGCAGATAGGTTGATATCCTCCTTCTCTTGTCAAATCCATTTACTTTACTGTCCAAGTGTGAAATGGCCGCACTCTCTTAATTCACATCTTTTTCATTCTCTATACTACTACAACAGATTATGAGGTGGATAGACTACCATTTAACCTAAGCACACAGTCTAGGTGACAGGTAGGCTGTACTAAACCTATACACACAGCCTGGGTGGCAGGAAGGTTCTGCTACTTAACCTATGCACACACCCTGGGTAGCAGGTAGGGTGTGGTCCTTTTCTCACCTGGCCATTTTAACTCTTACCCTAGGTGTCAGGCTACATTTACATGTTTAACTCATATCCTAGGTTTCAGATACAGGCTTCATTTTCAGTTCATTTCCTGATGGTCTTCATAGACAAAGTACACTATCATCTTGTGTCAGTAACTTCTACCTTTTGAGTGTAAAGCACCGGATTTACAGTACTGACAAAATTTAGCCTAGGGTGTTTTCTTCTACCCACCTTTCCTCCTCCTCTTATTAGGATGGAAAAGACCATTACATTACTTATTATTACTTATTATAGGCTCCTACCAGCCCTTTCTGTTGTACCACCTCTCTCACCCGCCAAGTATCTGGCTATATCATCCATAATACTTATGACATTTCCCCAAACAGTGCTCTGTAGCAGTATTGACAAGTTATAACCTCAACTATCTTCCAGACTCATAATGCCTATACAGCAGAGTGTCGATTATCCAAACTAATTGGGACCTAGGGTAGTTCAGATAATCAAACATATAAATGAACCGGATAAAAAAAAAACACTAAAATCTTGTTTTTTTCTGCATTTAGGAATATACTTTTCAACCATTCAATGATTCCATTGAACAATAAAGAATATTTTTCACACAAGAGCTGGCTACAAGCTGAAAAAAACATGTGCAAGCAAATATATATAATGTTTAAATATTCAGGCTTTAGGATTTTTCCTACCCAAAAACTTTGGAAGGCTGGTTCAGATAATTGACGTTTCAGATAATTGACGTTCAGATAATCCACTTTGCTGTAATCTCAACACTTTTATAGCATGCTGCCTCACTATATTGTCCATCACTTTAGCTGCCATTCTATTCATTAGATACTTTGCCTTTTTCTCCCCCATGTCAGGAACCCTCCAGCACTAATCTTGTCCACTACTGGCAAGTAAAAATACACAATCTGAGGATTTACACAAGCAATAAACTCACTTATGCTACTAGGAAACAATTTCTATTGCAATCCTTATTTCTACAGAAGTCACAAATCTCCATCACAAAAATAAGGATCTTCTCTCTAAACTCTACATTTCCCTACTCAAACTAACCTGTTCAAGAGATATTCCCTCAAACCCAGGACTACCTCTATTCAGCCCTCAGTTACAAAACCCAATCACCCATCATATTAGAAATAAATACCCAATAAAATAGTGCACTGTTTCCCATCCTAGTTGCTCTTGAATATGGACAAGGATGAACTTTGTTTTACGAAGATGGAGAGTCTGTTCCAGAGCAGCAGTATTATTTGTGAGATGTATCTGTCCCTCCAAACCATTTTGTTGATGGCGCAGAAGTAGTTTAGATCCCTAGACAGAGTATTTCTGATATTTGACTTGCTGATGTGCAGTAAACCCATCAATATTCTGTCAGAGGATGCCTTGCATGCCAGACACAGGTCACCTCTTAGCAGTCTGCAGGATGCAGGGTACAGTGACAGAGCTTTGAATCAGTCCATGTAGGACATGTTGAGGCCTTGTATCCTTAAAAGTGTCTCCGCAGGCATTCCAGTTCTTGCATTGTCTTGACAGGGGGCTTTACATTCAATGGCTGGAATAATGAGGGCTGAGTAAAGGGAGACAATGATTTCCCTAGATCCAACACAATTCCTTTGTTTATGAGCTGTGCAATACAGAAGGACTCTTACAACAGCAGACGCATGTTGGTCAAATGTTAGGTCTGAGTCCACATAAGTTCCCAAATCATGAACAACTACGTCAACTCTTAGGGGCAAACTGTTAATGTAGAAGCACCCTGGGGGTAGATAACTTCTCAAAACATACAAAAATATATTTTTGGAATTTAATTGCAGTTCCTGATTTTGGTACCAGTTATTTGAGATGATCATCCGTGGAGGATGGCTAAATCATTTAGGGATTCAATGACAGCTCCTAGTTTGCAGTCATCAGAGCCCTTTGGTATTGGCTTTTACTTCAGAAAAGTAGATATCAAACAGGAAAGGTCTCAGCACAGAACCCTGGGGGACTCCACTGGGGACTGGTCTCGTTGTGGTGGTATCTTCCCTATTTTGATATCCTGGATCCTATAATCCAGTTGGCCATCCAGCTGATGACACAGGGGTTTATTCGCAGTTTATTTAGCTTTTCTACTATACTTGAGTTGGGAATTGTGTGAAAAGCTTTGGCTATGTTGAGATATGCAGTGTGTACTGCTTCTCCTTCATCCATTCATTTGGTGACCTTTTTAAAAAAAAAAAAAACTCACCAAGCTGGGTAAGCATGGCCTGCCCTTGATGAATCCAAATGGAGACAGGTCCAGTGTTTTGAGGGTCCCATGTCTTGACTGATTAGTTCAAGGACAAGTCTTTCCATGGCTTTGCATATGAGGCTGATCAGGCTTATGGGTCTGTAACTGCCTGGGACTCTGGAAGGTTCTCCCTTATACAAGGGAATGATTGTCACTGTTCTCCATTTGCTTGGGACAAAACTGTATGGAGGCCGAGATTGAACAGTGTTAGGGGTGTGGCTAAATCATTTCTTGTGCTATTTAAGATGCATTCAGGGATTATTGTCAGGACCCACTGAAGTACTTTTAGCTTTCGATAGCACTTTTAGGACTTGGTCTTGTGTGAGAGCTACAGGCGAGTCAGTTTCAGGTACATCTTGGAGGAAAGATAAAGGGATAAAGTTAGAGCAAAATTTATCAGCCAGTAATTTTCCTACATCTTCAGCTGCAGTGCAGGTAACCTCATTCACAATCAGCTCAGAGCATTGCTGCATTGTGATTTTGAGATTACGAACATAACAAAAAAAATTACTAGCAATAGTCTGCTCTGTGTCGCTATTTTAGCTTTCTTTTGTGGATTTTATTATCCTGAGATGTATGTTTATTTCAGTGAAAAGGGCTCTTAATCTTGGAATTACTCATTAAATCATTATCCTTTTATTAGAGCGCTTGTTGGCATAATGGTTCCACCCATATTCTTGCTATATCAAAAATCTGGCTGAAAGAGGATTGCTGTCTCTACTTTTATACAAGACAATTACTATATGTATATGATGACAAAACACCAGGCCCTAGATCTGGTGGTGGTGCTTCATTCTTAAAAGGATTACCTCAAATTGTAGTTGTGGATTGCACTAATTCTCATGCTGCAGATGACAAGTCTCACCTGGGTATTATCTCACATCACATTAGGTGGGCATATGGAATGATGCAGTTTATATCCCCTCCCTCTCTTTTACATAACATTCTACATCATATAATCCCTAAAGGCGTACATAACACATTTATTCTTAGTGATTTCAATATTAATGCTATTGGGAAACGCACTCTGCCTCTGAACAAAATGTTGCACCAATTTAGTCTGGACCAAATAATACAAGATTCTACTCAAACCAATACAAAACCAGCTCTAACTCTAATTTCAAATAATAATAACCAATATATAAAATAGATGCCTTTACACTGAAATACTCCCCAATGCTCTGAGTCACCATTCACCCATTAAATCCATTTGGTGATTCAGAACATATAAAACCCCCTTCAAATAACTGAAGGAAGATTTTTCTCTAATAAGCTACCAAGTCTCAACACCCTAGTCAGTGCTATAGGTTTAATTCCTCTGAATGCCATGTCTGAAGTCACCTCTGCTTTACAGGTTTTCAACACAAAACTGACCAAACTTCAGATACAGAGTACCCCCTTACGAAAAGGAGGCTTAGATCATAGAGTTGTCCATGGCTTTCAGTGGATATTAAAAACAAAATTAAAGCCAGAGTTTTAGCCTGGAGGACCTGGAAAAGGAACTTCAACAATAGAGGGTTGTACCTAATTTTTCTAAAGTTTAAGGAAAGAGACAAAAATTGCAACAAATACTGCAAACCTCTGTACCTTAAACAAACAGGAAGCAAACTGTTCTACACCCAAATCAGTTTTGCAAACAAATAAGCATTAACAGGGACATTAAATAACTCTTCAGCTACCAGGAATGAATCCTTAACACTCAATCATTCTACCTTTACTAATGATTATGCTCACTTTTTCAGTTCACCAACAAAGAACAAAAACCTTCTCCTGATCTATACCATTTAGCATCTTATACAGCAACCCTTTACTTCTCTGAAATTTCAGTAAAGCGCACAAAGTCCCTATTCTTAAATGCAACAATTCAGGATCTAAATCCAGAAATCTCCATCCAACCTTCCAAAGGCTTGCAGCTGGGGGAAAAATAAATAATCTATAAACCCCTTACTCATGTCTTTAACCTCTCTCACTCCAGGCACTGTCCAACCAGCATTCAAGCATGCAGTTATAATCCCTCCAACTAAAATCACTTCTAATGTGTTGAAAGATTATAGACAGAGTTCTACTTTCTGCCCTATTACTAAAATATTAAAAAAAAATATATACAAGCAACTAGTTCAGCACATTAACAACTATGGCCATTTATGTGATGCACAGTATGGCTTTTGCAATGCTTTCAGTACTGTTACTACCCTGGTAATGGCCAGTGATTGCATTTATTGCAACTTGAATGAGGGACTTAGCAATGCAGGTCTCTTCGTTGACATGACAAGGGTTTTTAAAATGGTCAACTACACCCTTCTCAATAAACTCAAAAGATTCACCTTTGGAGGTAATACTATCTGCTGGTTTCACAGCTATCTAAAAGACAGATTACCTTCCAAGCCCATACAAATGCCTCATTCTCTACTACTGGTAAATTTAATATAGGTATACAGCAAGGGGCTGTGCTAGGTCTTCTACTCGTCTCTCTGTTAATGATCTCCTCCCTAGAATTACCAAATCTTCACCTGTAAACCAAGTTACAGGACAATTTCACTCAGTTATGCACCTGGTCCACTAATTAACCCCAAGAAAAGCAATGTCATCTTTGCTTCTTCCAAGACCCACTCTTCCTCCCATTCTGTTAACAGATTTTAACAGGAACAGAATACCTAATGTCACCCAACAGAGGTACCTAGTCCTAATACTTAACCCTAGCCTTCATTAGTTACAAAATCTGTGTGTGTGTGTGAGGGGGGGTAGTCCTTGCTCAATTAAACCTGTGTTACAGGATCAGTCACATCCTTTTACCTGCTGCTTGCATGGCCATTGTTAAAAATGCTTCAATACCCAGTCTTAAATATGGCCTTCCTTTTCTGGTTATGCATTCAGCCCACAATACTCTCAGAATAAACTACTGAGAATAAAATATGCTGATTCATTCTATTAGCAGACTCCCAGATACAAAGTTATAATGTGCTAAAATATTCAAAATGGCCTTCAGTGCCTCAAGGCCCACTTTTCTTCTAAGTACTCTAATTTGCAATGCGCTAAAACACAGTCACCCCCCCCCCCCCTTTAAGGGTTAAACTACCTTTATAAGACAACCATATGTACTCAGAAGTACACATGACAACTGTTTCACTCTTATAAAACTGTAGGTGAGAGGACCTTCTCTAGACTGGGACCTGCTACCTGGAACCACCAACCAACCGACATCAAGAACACAAACCATTTAAAGCTTCAAAGATGTATTTAAAGGGCATCTCTTTACTGAATTTACCTGCAACTGCTACCATGACTATGGTGAGAAAAAGCATCCCATATTGTGAATACTACAATAGATTTAATAAACTTTTCTCATCCTGTTAATGTGGCATCGCATACTCACATTTTTTATTTATATAGAACTTGATGCATTATATGGATGACTGTATTGTATTTTATGCATATCTCTGCTTGCATTTTGCATATATCTTCTTTCAATGCACTCTAACTGGATCCTTTAATGTTACTCCATCTGCATTCAGTCTATGTGCTAAATTTGCTATGTCATCATTTTGTATATAATATTGTTGATTTGAAAGACTAATGTGTTTTTCTGCTTTAAGCGCAGGTCGTGACTGAAAAGGGTCAATAAACCAGTCTACTTACCCAGTGAACAAATAGTAAATAAATAAAGAGGTTAGTCAGTAGCTATGCTTTTGTCTTTCACCACAGATAGGGTGGAAATAAAGAAAATTATAGCTAACAACTGGTATACATTGGGTACATAACAAGATGTCATTAAAAGATAGGGGATGGTCCAATATTCAGCTATAAAATGGAGAAGAATTTAAAATCTATTTTTGTAAGAAAAAAGAATAGCAATAAAATTGGCTATATAACTAGTATTGTACTTTTAAAATATAGACGTTGCAAAAGATGTAGGTTTGTATTAGCTCATATTGCTTTCTCTTCCAAGAAACAAAATTGTTACAAACAACCAGGATATTTGTTCTTGTTTTAGTGCATATGTGGTGTATATAGCACATCTTACGATCATTTTTATATTGGCAGGACCAACAGAAGGATGAAAAAAATAGGATTTATGAGCACATGTATTCAATAAAATAGAATAATGTGGCCAAAACTTTGTTTAAACATTCCATTATGTGTACCACTTTCAAGAGATGTTTGTTTACTATGGTGGATTATGTGTGGGATGAATGAGGAAGGACTCAGATGATGAGCTGGAATAAAAGGAGACAATTTGGAAGATAAAATTGGAACCATATAGGGAACCCAGTTTTTCAATTTGGAATCTATTTGAAAAATGAAAATAATTTTCAATTAACTTTAGTGGATATAGCATTTTTCTTTTATGTACTAGTCGATTTTTTGTATTTTATCTAAGTTCATTGTGTATGCAGAATTTTACAAATGCTGACATACAAGAATTAAATGATCTATATGAAATGGATGAAAAATGTAAAAAAAAACATTTGACTATGAATCACATTATTAAAAGATGAAGATTTAAATAGCTTGGTTTAATAATAATTAGTTTAATCTTAAGAATTATTTTGTGATAAAGACAAGAGTGTGGTTTAATAAACCGATTTCAGTGTGATATTGTCATTAATAGATTCTACAGCATCATCCATTTCGTTGAGAGAGATTCAGAGTAGTAATTTTGTTTTTCCCTCCAGGAGCAGGAGGTTTAGTTTTACAGATTTTCAAAAAATAAAATCTTGCAGTAGCAGGAAAATGATGGTCAGATAAAGTGAATATTGCATGTTCAGTTTACAACTGCTTCTATCTTCACCAATCGGTTCACTTTAATGGTGCTTAACAGATGCCCCAGTGCAAGGCTGAGCAGGTACTAGCAAGTTCCTCGTTTCATTCAGGATGGCACAGGAATATTATTCTGATATACTGCATGTTGGCACTTGGCTTCAGATGCATGAAACCCAACCAAGCAGACTTGGATAAGAAATGTCATAGCCTTAATTTAAAGAATTTAAACTCCTCAACTTACTATTGAAAACCTTCTACTGAGGAAGACCACTGCCAGAGAAAGGCAATTTCTGTGCAATATGGATAAAGAATGGAGGAGTGCTAGTGTGGTCAAGTACTCAACACCCAGTGAAAGGAAGAGTAGCTTCTCCCCGCTACCCGGAATGGGCCACAACTTTATAGCCTCACCACTAGGACTTTAAATAACATCTTGTCTTTGCAAGTCATCAGTGAGATGGTTATATAACTTTCTAATCAAAGACATGTCTACTTTTTTTTATTGTCCACAACAAAAAACAGTGAAGGTTGGGAGAAAAGGGTCTTGTCTGGTGAGTGTCAGACTGTGGGCCCTCCTCCCTGCACTACCACTTGGAAATTAACCAAAGTCTTGGTGCAACTGCTTAACTTGAGCATTAGGTGGGCTTACCTACAACTGGTGCTGAACTAGCTCCATAGTGGTGTTTAGTAAACAACCAGACATCCTCTGCATGTTGTCAATATCAGTAGCCATCAGCTACACCCAACACAGTTGTCAGGTCAAGATGGGACCATAACCGTGCTGGCTGAAACCTCAAACACCCTATAAAGTTCAATTATACAAAGGAGAAATCCATAGGGGATTTGGTATTGCATGAGACACAGTAAGTACTCTCTCTAGCTTGGAATTTAACACACAGAGTGGACCAGCTCCAAGATGTTACAAAACTAGGAATTTCCCTCATTCATGAGCCTTGGTTTTCTACCTTGGCCAGCATTTAGTTGAAGGCATTGCACCATACTTAAACCTTCACCAGCATCATCTTTGTCTTCCTCAATTTTTCATAGCAGCCATTATACAAATGAGAAAAGTAAGGGCATATGTAGGAGGGCTTTAGAAGCTATTCTGGACTCTTTATTGAAGATAACTTTCAAGTCAACGTTTATAATCTTCTCATGTCACTGACTGCTCGGATAATGTTTTATCTACCACCCATTATTACTAATCATAAATAAATGATAAACTGTTATGAATCCCATAAACCTTGACCACTAACTATAGAGACAAAATATGAACGTTCTGTTGTACATCCACTTGAATGGTTGTACATCCAAATAGAGTCTTAGCCACATTTTCCCTCATAGACTGAACTGTTACAATTCCAGGATAATATTTCATGAAATAGTACAGTCAGATTCATAAGATGCTAGGGTTGAGTCCAAGGTCTCAAATGCAAACTTGATAACAGCCAACTCACTGAAAATGCGTCATCAAATGCTTCAACACTTGTATCTCAGTCGAACTCCTGTATAAACAGCTCAATGAGGCAATTTTTTTTCTACATGTATAAGTGAACAGGAAATCTTGGCTATGAAACATTTTTGCAGGGAGTAAATCCATTGTATCCTCTTATGAGGCTAGCATCTCCATGACCTCCTGCTATTTGATATATATATTAACCCAGATATTGCACAATTCTAGAAAAAGGGAAGCAGACTGAACAGTATTAAAACACAAGATAATTTAATCTCAATTCATAATCATACACAGTCTCTTTATAATGACATTCAGTTAAAAGGACATCACTAAACTGGCTATTATCAGTTTGTCCTGCAAATAGTGTGCCCCAATTTTATAAATAACTTTTGGCTTAAATTAAAATTTAACCCCATGACCCTGCGATATTCTCATTCAGTGCCACACCATCTTTTCATGGGGTCCAACTATTCTTTTTAACAACCATCCCAATAAGTATATTCCATACATATTCATTGTGGAATGCAAAAAAAATAGGCAAAGAGAAAAAAAATTCTCTCTCTCTGGTGTGTGGTGAGAAAACGGATTGATGTAGTCAAACATGAGGGATCACATACCCCAAATCTGAGACACCAAGAAGAGAGATATTCCAGCACTGTACTCAAGCCCATGCCAAATGCTAAAGTACTGCTACCACCACTGCATGATGGGAAACATGAAGCTCCAATCATGGTGATAATTAGGAGAAAACATTTCCATGTTATCCTGTTAACTGCATCGCCTCTCAGTACTAGTATACTACTTCTCTTGCAAGGCTGTGGGCCCACCCGCCTAACCTGCCCAGAGTCATAGTATCACATACTAATGTCACATATAGGCATGTTGCTCATTATTTAGATACATTACTTCTGTGGGCTCTTCATATTTATCCCTTTCTAAAAACTGTCCCACGTAATGCCAGCCTTGACAAGACTGAAGTTCTAGGCTTGCACAATGCCACTACCTTGTCACCGCTCAAACCAATTCAAAATGATTAGACATTTCAGAGTCTGTAGCACCTGCCTTAATATATATTATTCAATTCTTTTAGGTATTTCACTTTGCCATATACCTATGGAACCATCATTCAATGAGGACAGGGAAGGTGGCAACAGCATCAGCCTTACCAGAGATGGCATTAATAATCAGCAGCCCCCCAACAGAGCAATTAAATCTGGCAACATTCATTACATTTAACATCTATGTACAGAATGTAACAAATAAAATCTTTATAAAAAATGAAGAAGCACAGGAATCTGTCTAGTTGCAACCTCACCACCATGCACACCTCTCAACTGTACAGAGCTTTGCAGAATGGCCAGATTTTTGGTTCATTTTTCATAAAATTGTGTTTTTCTAACAAATTAATGGCAAAACTTTAAAGACTGAAGTTAGAAAACAATGAAACATTTGAGTTTCAGACTTTATACACCCTTTAGAAAATTCATATTAACGCAAAAGCTGTTATCAACTTTCTAAGTTTGTAAGAGCAATAGTTAAAAACTGTCCCACTATTATTTATGGCTTTGTCCAGATTTCTTGTTCTCAGAGGTTGAGAGGTATGCCACCATGAGTGTTCAGTAAAAACAAACAAAGAAGCTAGTAGCCTTAAAACTTTGTTGACTTTAGTCACAATCATTTCCAAAAATTGTGAAACCCCAGGTAGTGTTCCAAATCAAAAAGCTTTTATTTGTCACAGACAAGCGATCTTCAGTAACAAAAAAATCAGAAATATTTTAACAATGTTAAACATATCAGCTTTTATATACTTAAAGGTTGGTGCAGAAAATGTATGTATTGTTTAATTTTAAACCAACCTATTCAAGGTAAACAGTATAAACAGGGCCATAAAAGCACATTTTAGAACAAGTACCCACCCCAACACACTACTACTGATTAGCTCAAACTAAATCCTAGTTAAGGAAAACACTGCCTATTTGCAAACCACATCCCAAAAACATGCATTAAGAAAAGACTTAACTAAAATCATTTTAGACTACCTAATGCAATAAAGCCTTCATCAGGTTTAAGAACTAAAATCAAGAAAAAACACAGCTATCTAACCATAATCTAACTAGACCACTATAAATATAAAAATACGTTTCTGTAGTGGCATCATC
This sequence comes from Protopterus annectens, assembly GCF_019279795.1. Lineage (NCBI taxonomy): Eukaryota > Metazoa > Chordata > Ceratodontiformes > Protopteridae > Protopterus > Protopterus annectens. The sequence goes on along the minus strand of NC_056750.1, from coordinate 676,080,295 downwards.
TAGTAAATATCCATCCATGTGTATTAGCATGCATAAAAAAATAAACAGCTCAGAAAAAATGTCGGTGCTTTGCAAAAACAGTCATGACAGTTTTAATGTTTACAGCCCCAAAACATGTTTATATAATATATAATGAAAATTATAAAAAAATAAACAGAAAACAGTGGAGAAGTAAACTAGTAATCTATAAAAGTGTGCAGGTTTGTGCATGGAGTGCTACAGAATCCTGAAAGCCCAAAATCCTGAAAGTTCAAAATACTGAACACACACAGAATACCAACACTTACTATATTCCAGGACAAGTACATACAGAACTAATAAACTATATTACTGTTCTCCAAGTATAAGCAGAGGGGCAAGCCCCCCTGTGCCCTCCTTTGGCCCCCACACCCCCTGCTACTTAAATATATCAACTCCAAGATTGCACTTAGTGTAGTGAAGTGCAATCTTAGAGTTGATATATTTAAGTAGCATGGGGTGTTGAGGGGTGCAGCCCCCCACGAGGGGTGGGGGGCTTGCCCCCCTGCATATAACTGAAGGGTGATATGTTTCTGTATGTATTTGTGCTGGAATATAGTGTTGGTATCCTGTGTGTTTTCAGGGATTTTGAGTTTTCAGTATTTTAAACTTTCAGGATTTTGGGCTTTCAGGATTCTGTAGTGCTCCCAGGCATGAACATCCACCAGTATGATAAATTTGGGAATTATACCGATACTACATGGAAATAGCGGCATGAAAAAAAATGTGCATTGTGAGTTTACCATTTAAATTTCTTGTGTGATGCAATAAATCTAAACAAAGCAGAATTGAGGTTAAAATAACTCAACATATATACATTTATACCTACATAGTTTACTATGAAAATCTTGATGTTAAAAGCTCCAAATGCCTGCATATTAAGCAGGTGAAAATGTTGAATCTGATGAATTAAGTCTGCAGATTTGACATTTTCATTGAATACTGAATGTGACATCTGTATAGCTGCACAGATAAGTGAAAATCTTACACTTGTATTCACGTTTTTTGCAGGGCGGAAGCCCCCCTGCAACTCATATATTCCAACTCTGAGATCGCACTGTAGTTAGGAAAAGGATACATTTCCCAATCAGCGCTGTAACATGATCTCATTCAAAACTGCGCACATATCAGCAAATGCACAGTGCCATTTGCTGATCAAGACTCTTGCTCAAGTAATGTTCAGCAACATGGGAATCACCCAACTGCCGTTAGACATTCTCATGTTCACCAATGTTAATTCTACATTTTGATAGTAAACCTACGTATATACATAAAGAATTGAAAAAGGAGATTCTGTCAATAGGGATGACTGCAATTAGGGATATAGACAATAGGTAAGAGGGGTCTGGAATTTATTGGCGAAAACTGGGAAAGAAACCAAAGTACTAGGAGCAAATAACTAGAGAAGAAAAAATGATAGAATGGGAAGATGCCAAAAAATGTATTATTATTAGGTCACGCCTACTCTCTACTCTTATATATGCCTCTCCTGTACTCTCAAACCGTAACAAATCTGGACTGAGTAAGCTCTCCCAATGCTGCAACCATATTGCCAGATTCGCCACTGGCTCCACCTATAGAACCCATCACCGCCAGAACCTGAAACAACTAGAGTGGCTAGAACTGCCCAGCTTAATTCAATTCAACCAACTCTTAGTAGCACACAAAATTCTATACCACCCTGAGGTTACCCCCTCACTTATAAATATCATAAAGCCATACAGCAACTGGAGGTCCCTACGATCAGCCAACAAACTACTGGTCCAAACCTACAAAGCTAATAACTCGGCTGGTGAATCCCTGTTTGCAAACTTATTTGGCAAAACCTGGAATTCATCGCCATACTGTATAATCCTTCAATCCTCCATTAGTCTCTACAAATAAAAAAGCCTCAAACAGTATTTCAAAGTGTACTGGCTTTGTCCATGTACCAACCCTGATTAAGTTATAAAAATGAAATCATATCTGTAAAATATCTTAACATTTAATTACCCAACTACGTTCTGTTTCAATCAGATATCTTTTTGCTTTTAATGTGTCAGACCATGAGACTTGCGAGTTCCTATTGGGAACACAGACCATGAGACTTGTGAGTTCCTACTGGGAACACAGACCATGAGACTTGTGAGTTCCTACTGGGAACAATACTAAACCATTGTACAAAACTCTGTGTATTATATTTTCTAAGTATCTAACTTCTGTAATCTTAGTAATATTGTCTATTGGAGCTTTTCTCCCCAGACCTCTACTAAAAATGAACATGTATCCAGTCGGACTATCCCGGTAAACAAATGTAAAATAAATAAATAAATATTTGGACTCCAGGTTAGCGATTACCTTCACTATCAAGGGCTGATATCAAAGTAGGCTCATGGGTTGGTACTAGGCTATCGGCCCTAGGGCCTATGCAAACCTAGCCATAACAATTCCCTGGATATTTCTTCCTACAATATTTACTTCTCTGGGCCCTTGTCTAGCAGAGTGACTGACATGATCCCCGGGGTGAATTTCCTATCTCCCATCCAATCATCAAGGTTCATTTTGAAGAGGACCAATGAGGGGCTCGGCTTGACATGTATGGGCAGTCTATTCCAGAGTATGGGGAGTCTCTGGGTCAGGAACCTATCCCTCCAGCATGTTTTGTTCATTGTGCTGACAAGGTTTAGATCCCTGGAGCATGTGGCTCTGAGGAATTGGGATTTCTTTAAGTGGAGCATGTCCAACAGCTCAGGGTTTGACATGGCCTTGTATGTTAAGCAGAGATCGCCTCTGAGTAGACGATATGCCACAGAGTATAGCTGGATTTTATTTTAATTTTAGACCGTCAGCATATGGCATCTGCTTTAGGCCTGTGATTCTTTTAGTGAAGAATTTATGTGGCCTTTCCAGCTGTTGCAGATGTCTTGTGAGGTACATACCAAATGGGGCATTATACTCTATAATGGGTCTAATGAGGGATGAGTACAGTGGGACAATAACTTCCTTTTTTCTGGATGAAAAGCCCTTAGTGATGAGGTGTGCCACATAGGATTTCCTGACTGTTGTGGCGATGTGGTTATCGAAAGTGAGACCACTGTCCACCTGTGTCCCCAAGTCTCTCATCACACTTTCGATATTTAGTGTCCTGCCACCTATATGGTAATTCATAGGTACACGTTTTTTTCCAAAGGGGATAACTATACATTTCTTGGCATTAAGCTTGAGCCCATGGCTCTGGCACCAGGCATCTGTTTCTGTAAGGCCCTTTTGTAGAATATCCACATCATTTGAGGATTCAATAATGGCTCCCAGTTTGCAGTCATCTGCAAACTTGGTTAGCCAGAGTCCCTTAGTGTTGGCCTGTATTTCAGAGAAGTAGATGCCAAACAAGAGTGGTCCCAGGACTGAACCCTGAGGTACTCCACTTGTCACTTGTCTGGAGATGGATTTGGAGTCTGCTACTTTTACAGTCTGGGTTCCATCAGTAAGCCATTTGGCAACCCATCGAGTGACGTAGGGATTTATGCCCAGCTTAGTAAGTTTATCTATGATTCCAGAGTGGGGGATGGTGTCAAAGGCCTTGGCGAGGTCCAGATAGGCTGTGTGGACCGCCTTACCCTTGTCCACAGTTCTGGAGACTGATTCGAAGAAGTCAGTCAGATTCAGGAGACAAGATCGGCCCTTCACAAACCCAAACTGGGTGGGGTCCAGTGTTTGAAGGTTGCCAATGTCTTTGTTTATAACTTCCATGATAATGCATTCCATGCCCTTGCAGATCAGGCTTGACAGACTGATGGGACAGTAGTTCCCGGGATCCAAGGCGGATCCCTCCCTTGTGGAGTGGGATAACTGTAGCTGTGCGCCACTCAGTGGGCAGGAAGCCTGAGGTGAGGCTATTATTAAACATGACACTTAGGTGAGGTGCCAGTTCATTTTGTAGTTCATGTAGTACACAGCCTGGGATGTCATCTGGTCCCATGGATGCTGTATTCTTAGCTTTGGAGAGTGTGGTTTCTACCTGTGTGGTCGTGATTATTGGAATTTGGCAATCTTTTGGTATTGAGATGGGCCCTTTAGGGGGTGAGGGGGGTGGGGGGGGTGAAGTTGACACTAAATCGATCTGCCAGGATATTGGCAATATCCTTGGGATCAGCATATTTAATGCCATTCTGTTGTAGCTCAGAGCAGATCTGAACATTGCCATTTAGATTCTTGACATAACTATAGAATGCCTTGTGGTTGTCTTTGAAATATTTGGCAATTTTATTTTCGTAACTAGCTTTTGAGGATTTTATGAGGGATCTCAGCTTCTTACTGAGGCTGGTGAGGGAGTTCTTTGCATCCTGGGATTTTCCTCTTTTTTGCAACAGTTTCTTTCTTCTGTTGTATAGTTTGTTTATAGCAGGGGACCACCAGATTGGCTTCCTTTTTTGTGGAGAAGAGCATCTTGGTTCTATTTGGGATGGCACAATTCATGCACAAGTAGATGTGCTTGTACAGTGCCTTAGTGTAGGAGTCTGCAGTCAAACTTCCAGATCCCGTCTGCATGGGTGTTGTGAAGTTGGTCACTTCTGACTTCAGTAGCTTGAAGTTGGCTTTGGAGAAGGTTTTTTAAGGAGGTTTCTTTACTGGGGGGGTGGGGGTGGGGGGTGGATGTCAGGGGTGATTTGCTTATGGTCAGACCTGACCAATGAGGGGGTGACCACTGGTGTGGAGCATCCATCTCCCATGTTGGTAAAGACCAGGTCTAGGATATTGGAGCCCCTGGTGAGACAATGGATTAGTTGATCCAGGGCGTTGGAATGTATGAATTCCAAGAACCGTTGGGAAAAGGAGTTTGTACTAGAGTAGTTTTCCCAATTAATGGCAGGGTAGTTGAAATCACCCAGTATTAGGGAGTTTGGTTGTATCTTAATATTTTCCAGTATGTTTAGAAAGGTGTAGTGAGAATCTTGGGGCATGGTGGGGGATCTGTAGCAAGCTACAATTTGTATTCCAGTCTTACCTAGTGTTAGTTGCACATAGAGAATTTCAGATGCATTGTGTTGGGCAACAGCCTGGAGGTGTGAATATGGACACTCCTCCACCTTTAGTGTTTCGGTCTTGGTTTTGTGGCTGAAATGTGTGGTAAGAATTGTAGCCTGGTATTGCAGGGGTGCTCTCTGGAGCCTTGAACCAGGTCTCAGTTACTGCACAGATATCGATGTTCTCCATTTTTAGGAGTGCCTCGAGAGTGTGCATTTTGAGGTTTAGACTTCTAGCATTAAGTAGCATTGCCTTCAGATTTTGCATGCTTGTATCGGTTATGGTGATGGTTTTATCCTTTGAACCTTGCCTGAAAAAGGCACTACAGGGGTGGCAAGAGCTTTAGTCAGTAACCTGAATCCCAGGGGTGACCCAGGTCACAGCATCGTGGTTTGTCGATCATGTCCTCCCAAGCAGACAAATACTGGATCCCTTTGAATGACACCAGAAGCTTAGCCAATTGTTGAAGTCAATCAATTTGTCCTTATACTGTGGTATAATTCTGGGCGAAGGCAGGATGCTACTCAGGGCTAGGGTCATACCTGCCTGGGTCACATGATCCAAGAGCTCTTCCATGTCTCTTTTCATGTAGTCCAGGGAGGTACGTCTCAAGTCATTCACTCCAGCATGGACAATGACAGAGTCATATTTGTACTTGTGGAGTGACTTGAGTGCATGCATTATGTGGCGGATCCTGGCACCCGACAGGCAGCTGACTGTAATTTTTTCCTTGTTCAGCCTGGTGAGTGGGACATCAGTGTGCCTGACTATAGTCACCTATGACTAAAGTGTTGGGTACATTGTCTTGCCTTGGGGGCTGTTGTTGGGTGGCACACAGGTGTTGTGAGCTGTGTCACGTTGGTTGTGACTGGTGTTTGTTTTGAAGGGCTATGAGTTGCTTGAGGTGTAATGCAGGTGTTAACTTTCTCCTCTTGACTGTCTAGCACAATCTTGGCCAGAGAGAGCTTTGCTTCCAGTTTGGCTATGTAAGTGCATCTCTCACTGGTTGTAGTGTTGGGTGTTAGGAGGAGAGGATTGTCTGTGTACATGAGGCAGTTGCCGCATTGCCCTAGTATGCCCAGATTCACCAGGTGGACAGGAGAAATCACCGGAAGCTGACCCTTGGACATGCCTGTTTAGGTGTTTTTTCGTGAAGTTTAAGAGCGGTTTTCCCTTACCTCTGCAAGGTGCTTTACAATTATAGGCTGTTTAGTGCCTATGATTAATTTCTCCTTATTGACAAGGAGAGCTGAGGGCTTGTATCAGTTTCAGGCTTCATAGTACTTTCCAGCAGGTTCTAGAGCAAGTGCTAGTCACAGAGGTTCAGATTTTAGTTCTACTACTGAGAAACCAGCCAGTTTTAAGGGAAAATTTGAAGAGCAAACTTTCTGGCACCTGGAATAGTTTAACTGTAGCCTCGCAGTGCTGCACTATGTGAAAAATGTGCAAACACACGCGTTTTTAAGCCAGAAAATTGAAAGGGCCAATACAATTACAATTTCAGAGCTGGAAATCACTCCTCTAGTGTTAGATAGACAGTACAATGCTCACCAGTCCCACTGGTAGGCAGTAGGACTTCCCTCTACCAAAGCAAGGTTTGAATAGCTCTAAGCACAGAAAATAAAGTCCAGAGACAAGCAAAGCCTGGGATATGGACTGGCTAGAAAAGGTGGGAAATGAGCAAACAAGATGGTATTTTTTTGTTGTTGTTGAAACAGGCTAAACAATGCAATAATACAGTAAATAAACACAGAAAAGGCTAACACACGAGTGTGTAGTCCTAAACAGTAAATGCAATTAAAACTCTACAAAATTAGCAATTTAAAACTTTTTAAATGAAGCAAGGCAAGTGCACAACTGAAAATGGATTTAAGAGGCAGTAATACAGCAGAATAAGTAGCAGGTCTATATATACAGAAAAGCAGCTAAAACACACAAACAATTCAGATGCAGTGCAACCTAGAGCACTTGAGTTGTAGCAATATTAAGGCAATTACAGTTATAATAAATGCTCTAAAATATACTCTATATTTCCAAAATGTTTGAGAAGCACAGTCAGAACACAAGGAGATTCAGGCAAAAAAATTGTTTTTTTTTTTTGAAAGGGAAAAAGGAGAAACAGAAGGCCTTATCAAATGTTCTCTCTGTATTAGGTATAATGAGCTAATGACACTAGACTGGGAGGAGTGTCACAGATCAAATTTACAGTTGGGGTGGGCAACTGCAAAGCCACCAAGAATAACAGTAAGACACCAGTTGGGAGGGTGGGGGACAATACTAAAGCTATTAGCCTACAGACAGTGAGCACTACAGAAAGCCACAAAATGAAAGTTTTTAAACAGATAAAGGTTTGTAAAGATACAGAATGCTTTTAACTGCAAACAAATCAGTTACCCGTGCAGATTAGTTAATAGCAATAAAATACACTCAAAAACTAAGCAGCAGGCAATAAAAGTGCTATATATAAATTGCTAGAAAAAATAATCCGTATAAATAATCGAAAAAAACAGGATACTTGTATATCTCAGCTAAGAGTTGTAGTCAACACCTCTCATCCACTCTGCTCAATGTCTTTAGACAGTGTGTATAGGCAAAGAGAAAGAAATAGCAGGGTCCTAAATGAAAGATCAGTACTGGCAGAGATTTTAGTAGAAGCTAGGACAGAAGCTGCCATTAAAAAATGAATAATTAGCAAAGCATATAAAATATTGCATGATAACTGTAAGAATCAGAGGAGATTAGAAAGGACTGGGAAGAGAGATTGGATAAGCAATTCACAAATAGGAGCATGAGTATGTCTCCCAAATATGCAACAAAATCTAGAAAATTTAGAATTTTTGCTTGGAAATGTTTACACAGATATTTTTATACCCAAAGTAAACTCCAGAGAATTTTTTCTCAGGTAGACTGCAAATGTTGGAAGATGTGCTGAGGAAGAAAGTGATAATTGGGAACATATTTTCTGGGAGTATGACGAGTTGGCAGGCTTTAAGGATTCTCTGCAGGATGCACAGTCAGAGATTTTGGGTGGGCAGATTGGTGTGATGAGGGAAATGATTTCTCTGAGCTATGATACAGAATCTGAACTGCCTAGACATGGTAAGGCCTTGTTGTGTTTAATTATGGTGGCTGCCAAAAAAGCTATTACTAGAAAATGGAAATCAAAATCTAAACCAACTATAGTATAGTAGAAGTAGTGAATATAGTAACAGAGATAAAACAAGTGGAACTGAGATCTTTAGAAAAGGGTAGGAGCAAACTACACAGGAAAAATAGGAATTGTGGGAATATATACAGGGGAGGAATGAAGTTTAAAAGAAGGCAGGACGTAAATGAGCTATGCAATGTTGACTGAAAATGATTAGGTAGATTATAAGTGATGTGTAATGTTTACAACTGGAAGTATGACAGGATGGTTTGTGATGTAAAATTCCTGCAACTAGGATTGTTTGTTTTCATTTATATAAATGTAGATTGCTTACTTTGTAAATGATAGTTTAATAAAGATGTTTCTTGTTTAAAACAAACAGCAGGAATTGAATAATTTATGTAATGTTGATTAGGTTATATGATAAATAGCAATATATGTGAAGTATAATTTTTGTAAAACTTTTTAATACAGTTTTGATTACTTTTATAGAAATGTAAATTTGCCTATCACAATTGATAATTCAATAAAGGTGTTTAAATTAAAAACTGCTGGTGGTTAGGATAGTGAAGTTCGTAGAGGTAAGGTCTTATGGTAGTTAATACGGACTTCCTCTGTCTATGAGGGACATGGGTGCCAGTCACCTCAGGAGTGAATTTGCAGTCAGCCATCCATTGATTTAGGCTGCATTTGCAGATAGTCAGGGAGGGGCTCTGTTTAACATAAATTGGAAGCTTGTTCAAGAGAAGTAGCAGTCTCTGGAAGGCGAATGTCTCTCTCTAGCATGACCTGTTCATGTCAGAGGCTAGGTTAAGATCACTAGAGCGTAATCCTCCTACTGTTTGATTTATGAATGTGGAGCATTTCCATCAGGGCCAGGTCAGAGACTGCCCTGTAAGCCAGGCACAGGTCACCCCTTAGCAACAACATGTAGGAGACCGAATATAGTGACAGGGTTTTAAGTCATTCAGTGTAATTCTTGTTTTGTGTACCCTGTATTTTTGTGGTAAGAAACCTCTGTAGTCTGTCATTTGTTTCAGGTGTCTGGTGAGGTACATGCAAAAAGGGAGCACTATACTCAATTACTGGTCTGATGAGAGACAAGTACAATGGAATTCTAACATCCATAGATCTACATGTGGTGCCTTCACTTATAAGATGTGCCACAGAGGGATTTCCTTCCTACTGTGGATACATGGTGGTCAAAGTTCAGATTGCTATCAACCCGAGTACCCAGATCACATACCACTGAGTCTACACTTGGGGTGGGGTGGTCTTTAGCAGGGATGTCAGTTTTCTCAAAGGGAGTTGGCTAAACATCTAGTAATGTAGGGGTTAATTCCCATTTGGGAGCACTTCTCTATAATACCAGAGTAGGGGATCATGTCAAATGCCTTGGCTAGGTCAAGATAGGTGGTATGCTCCATATTTCCCTCATCCAGGGCCTTGGTGACTTTTTCGAAGAAGTCAACCATGTTTTACAGGCATGATCTATCTTTAACAAATCCAAACTGGGTTGGGTCCAGAGTTTGGAGATTACCTACATCCATATTAAAAAGGTCCAGAATGATTTTTTTCATGGCCTTGTAGATGAAGCTAGTCAAACGTATGGGCCTAGAATTCCCAGGGTCAGTTGATGCCCTGTCTGTACAGAGGGATTACTGTTGCTATCCTCCATTCCCCAAGAACATAGCCAGTTCTCAGGCTGTGGTTAAACAGGGAGCCAAGTGGGTCTGCTAGGTCATAGTTTAAGTTGTTAAAAAGGCGACCTGGGATGTTGTCTGGTCCCATTGTTGCCATGTGTTTGGCCTGTCAGAGTACAGCCATGACCTGCTCTCTTGAGATAATAGGCGGAGTAATGGTGGCAGGTATACTTTGGGGGATGAATAGAGGGAGTAATGGGGTGAAGTTTATTATTCTGTAAGGTTGGAAATTTTTTTATCAATAGGAGGAGTGCAGAACAGGTTTGGCAGTGTGAGCTATACAAATTTTGATTTAATTTTAGTGTGGTTAATGTTGGTGGATATCAGTTTACAGTGAGACAAGGGGATTTAGTCCTCTACCTCAGTGTAGTGAGATCTCAGAGTTAATATATGTGAAGTAGCAAGGGTGTACTGTACATATCCCCTAAAAAAAAAAAAAAAAAAAAAATTCACTGTTCAACATTTGTCTTCCAGTTTCATAGGTGTGGTTTGAGAGGTGTTGTTGCACTGGCTGTGATGGCTTGTGTACATGATGAATGTCTAATCAAGTACATAATTCTAGATCATAGGTAGATGTATACAACATAGACCCACTAAACATCAGTGAAATAATATAATAAAATTCACACATCAACACATCTACATGCACCAAGAAACCGCCTCTGCGAGTGCGCCCCTCCCGCAAACCTTAATTATATATATTAACAGCAGCATCGCACAGACACACGGTAAGAGCATATTCCCCATCTCTGGAAATTGTTCAGCCTCTGACAGCTATTTAGTCAATTGTAAGCAATCAACTCAACAGCTGTTGACAAAGCACACTTACAATCATAAAGATGGAACACGTGTGTGTGTGTGTGTGTGTGTGTGTGTGTGTGTGTGTGTGTGTGTATAAGATTGAGATTGTATGTAAAATTGTATAGACAAGGAGTAAAAAGCTGCACTTTACTTCTGAAATGTGGTTTAAGACAAAACGCTACCTTATCTTTAGTGTCTGGTATCCCTGAGTAGAGGGGGGTATTAATAGCTTGCCTAACACTTCCTCTCCAAATTAACAGGCCATTAAATATCTAGTATCCTGTATTTGTAAGATAGGGCTATTGCCGCATTTTTCATGCTTCGGGTAGTATCTCTCAGTCTTCAGTGCCCAAAATGTGGAACATTACCTTTCAGAAGGAGAAATAGTCAGAGGGGTACAGACAAGGATTTTCACATTAGAAAGATGAAAATAAGCAAGACAGCGAGGAAAGAATGGAGGAGAAAAAAGTAAAAGTGAAGGTACGGTCAGATAACACTGACAAGTAATGAAGTTCAGATCATGCCAGAGGATGCCATCAGGTGACAATATGACAAAGGAAAAATGGGTCATTTAGCCAGACGAATGTGTTACAGTGTGAAGGGTACACAAAAAGAAGCATCCTCTGTAGGGGTGACAGCATGGAAGATGACACCAAGAGGCAGTGAATAAAGACAAAAGAAAGACTAAAAAGCAGGAGGCACAGGCTGGGACACAAGAGAGAACCAAGACTAGAGAACAGTGGCCAGGGCTTGGAGGAAGAGTGCTAGCATGATGGAAAAATGATCAGGTACAGCACAGGGGATAAGGGCAACTATCTTGGACAGTGCAAAAGTTAAGGTAGTGCAGCTGAAGGAGGAAGGCTGCAAGTGTGAGGGACAGTAATACATAGCAGACGTGAGACAGAGAATAACCAGTCTGAAAGAGAAGGATTTTGTGACTGAAAACTCCACCACTGAGTAGGATTAAGAATGAGGTACCAGGTTGCAATATCAGGATAAGGGATTAGACTTGTCATGACATGGGAGGAAGTGATAACTGTGGTCACCAAGGAGAGGGGAATGCATGTGAAGAAGTGGTGATGACTGTGGTCACCAAGGGTACAGGAAGTAATGGGAGGAAGTAATGATGAGGGTGGTCACCTCAAAGTTGGGGGTCATATCTTTATAGTACCAATGGCTTGTCAGAGAAGACTTAAAAGCAGTGATGAGAAGGCAGAAAAAAGATGCCAAGATAGTGGGGTTGGCGGTATCAGTCTCAGAACTTGTGTGCCAGCAGCCAGCACACCAAAGATGATGATCAAGTAACATGACTGGCAGTGAACATGACAGAGGGCTTAAGACTTCTAGGAAGCCAGTGAGAAGCCAGAAGAACAGGCTTGCTCTATGTCAGAGGTAGGCTCTATTTTAGCACAGAAGTGATAGTGTTTCAAAATGGGGATTAAAAGGGGAGGGTGGTATCTTAACCAGAAGACAGGTTTATATTTTGGAGCATGTTAGGAGGCGAAAGGTAAGCAAGAGTAAGAGTAACATACGAAGGCAACTCAGAGCCTGGTTATATAGTACTATTGCAGTGCACAGAGTCCAAGAAACTACTTTGTGGTCTTTTAACATCAACGATAAATGTGGAGCTGCAAGTAGTTATAAAAGGAAGGTGGATACTGCAGACATTACACAAATATTCTTCATAAATAACAGGGAGGGGCATGGCTATGCAGACGTATAAGCTGTTTACAAATGACAGAAGAGATGCATAGAGGGGATCTACCAATCTATGTAAAGGCACACATGTGGATTTTCTGGGGGGTTTTTTTGTTTTTTTTTATGAGGAAAAATAACTTCCACTCCATTCAGACAATAAAGCAGTATGCAGGATCTCAATGGAGGGTAGGCTTCCTGATAGTTACGATAAAGGTATTGTCCTTGGCGTTTTCAATAGAGGAGAATTAGACTGCAAGAAAGATTAATAGAAATTAGGGTAGATGGAGGAAAGCTATAGCCACTGAAGAACTAAATCTAACAGGTGCAAACAGATTTTGCTCAGAGAGAACAGGAGTGGAACAACAGAAGATCTTGAGCCATTGTGCTTTAGCTAGCCGAGGAGGATTGGACCAGAAACGCCATTCTGATGTGATGCTAATCATGGCATAGGAACTCTGGCATCATCATCAGAATGTGCCATTAGACAATGGTGACAGTGCCAGAGGGGGGTTTGGAGTGTTGAGAAAGGTAATACAAAAGAAATACTAAGACAGCAGTGTGAGATATTAGGATTGTGAATCTTGATGAGCAGGTCAGAGTATCAAAGATGTGTCAGTAACCAGAAGTAAATTGAAGGACTCAAGAAACTAGGGGAATTATTTAGGGTTTAAGCTCTTGGGACAGTGGCAAAATATCTGAGGAAGAGATCAAAAGGGAGGAAATTAAGAAAGCTAATATGGATAGAACAGAATTTGATGTCAGTGAGTAGGATAAACGAGGGCTGTGGAGGTGACAGTTCATGGAAGCTAGGTAAAGGGCAACAAAGGAGAGGAATGAAGTAAAGGCAGAAGTCAAAAAGAGTTGTCAGAAGTGGTCAAGGATAGGAAAAATGTTTAGGTATGTAGCAGAAAGGAGGAATGGAGGGCAGAACTGGCCATGCTGAGTAGAAGTGGCAGATCTGAGAAGATCTCACTTATCAGTAAGGAACTCCCAGCTTGGCTGGAGTTTTCATTTAGTTTTTACCAATTGACTTTTCAGTAAGGAGAGATGGGGGTGCTATGCTGGGATGTAGGCAAGGCTATGAAGGCAGAACAGTAGATGGACCTCATGATATAGCAGGAGTAGGCAAAAAGGAAACTAACTGCCCAAAGGAGAACAAGCATATGGACTAGGACTTCCTCCCCCAGTCCTCTTGCCATCTTATTGGACAGATTCCAGTCCTACAGTGAAAATCAATTACCTGTCACTGCAGAAATGCCAGAAGACTAGAAATAACAAGAGTGATACCCCTGTACAAGAGGAGAACAGAAAATTCTGAGGAACTACAGGCCTCTTACCCATCTGTAACAGAGTGAAAAGTCATGGATACAATCTTGAGAGAAAAACTGCCTGATTGTCTGTAGAGAAACCACCAGGATAGGTCCACATGAATTCACTACACTACATTCACAATGTATTTCTTGATGACAGGAGGTGGTAATAAGATTATCTAGTCTGCTTTTAAAGTGTCATAACATTATATCACCCCCTACTTCTGCAGTATATTCACATTTTTTATATGTCTCATGCCCTCGATTCCCTTTCTACCACCCATTAGGTTAGTCCATTCTATACAGCCACAAGTTCTCTATGAAAATATATTTTCAGAGGTCCAAGGATTAATTAGCCCCTTCCATCTATTTGTGTCCACTCCTTCCCCCACCATCTTTTGCTCAAACTCACTCTTCCTAATCTCTCAGACATGATGTTGTGTGCGAACCATCATGCTGACCCTCGTCTCCTCTGGTCTCAGATTTTCTGCTCCACTTGTTTTGGTTATATTCCTTTCCCCTCTAAAGTCTTACAAAAACATTATAAGAGCAATAATTTGACAATCTTCAAAATAATGCATCATCTACAGTTTAAATACTTATACCAGATTAGACAATGTGAAAACATAGGTTGAGAACAGATGCAATTTATTAAGTAGTGATTTAATACTTACAGAAATTTTAGCCAATTTAGAGAGAAATTAAAGGCAAGTTATTACAATACAAACAGGAACTGTAATATGAACAGAGAGAAAAAAACAGGGTTATGCTATATTTCGTTAGCCAGGGGGAAAGAAACTGAAGAAAAGGAGTGAGCGAAGAAGGGAGAGTAGGGAGGTGGTAAGGTACAAATATTTGTTCATATTTAGGGATATGGTGCATCCTGGGATTGATATCCTTTGACAACCCTGGTGTGAACCAAGTATAGTACTCGGTATCTGTTTGCAGAGATCCTCAGTTTTCTGCCCATTTACTAAGCTTTTCTGATTCCTTTGCCAGACTTCCATCCTCCAGTGCAGTACCTATCTTTATGTCATCAGCAGAGACACCGATACTGTTCTCTGTTTTTTCTCACAAACACTGAAGAGTGTTGGACTCAAAGCAGACACGTGTGGTACTCTAATCACTTCACGAGTTCCTGACATTGTTCCTCTCACCACAATCCTCTATGCCCTACCATTCAGCCATCCAGCTCCCGGTTTTTTATCCTGTCACCATCAAATTCAGTTTTTCCTTTCAGCCTCCTCCATGAGAGCATCAAAGGTAATGCTGAAGTTCAGGTAGGTTATGGATCGTCACCATGACTTTCTCTACCAATGTCATTAAACTAACAAGTTTGTAGTTTCCCTGGATTTTTTTCTTGTTCCTGCCGCAGCTTGTACGAAGGTACCACAATTGATGTAGTTTAGTCCCCTGGCACTTTTGCACTGGCCAGGAATCTGTACAACATCTCTGTCAAGGGATCCTGCCAACAGCCTGGCAGGATTTCTGAGGACTATGGATGACCATCTTTGTTATCCTCCTTGTTCTAGGACTCCTACATCTCCCCAACCCCTCCTTTCTGTCTCTTGTCGAATGGATCATTTGCCATAATTGCTAGTCTCACATTCCTATGTAGCCATGGGAGCCTCTCTCTTTGCCCCCCCCCCACTTCTTCATACCCCTGTCTATAGCTGACTGTCCATCTCCGATACATTCCTATAGCTCACAGTGTCCTGAGTCATTCTTGACTACCTTCCCCAGCTCAGAACAAGTACATTTTTCTAAAATCTCACACCACTGCCGTTATCTTTTTATTAATCACCTTGACCCCCCATCACACCTCTCAACCTCCTAATGCAAACAAATGTGTACAAAGCTTGACAAAATGGGGGTGCAAATACATATTTTAAATATTTTATCTTATAAACTCAAAGTTTGTAGAGTAACAGGATTTCTTTTAATATACATTTTCTGACTGATTTGAAGTCTGGAACTCAAATGTATATCAA
The DNA here is from genome assembly GCF_019279795.1 of Protopterus annectens. NCBI lineage: Eukaryota > Metazoa > Chordata > Ceratodontiformes > Protopteridae > Protopterus > Protopterus annectens. Next base: position 676,064,622 of record NC_056750.1, on the reverse strand, counting down.
TATTTAGGGACTACAATCCTGAGATCATCCCAGTGATTTGCCAGCAAAATAGAGGAACAAGCCAAAAATATGAGCCAAAAATCTGGACATTCTGCAGAAATCTGTACAGCTGAGAGATATGCCCCCCATTAACAACCCCAGTGATATTATTTCCATTATCTAGTAATGCCTTAAATCAGGGACTTCTGTGGCATCCTCTATATTTATTCGGACTATGTGAAGAAGTCTGTCCTTTCTGGTATTGTCCTGTCCCAGCTGACTGAACCCCTCAAGGTCCAAGTCCTCAGTAAACTCCATTTCTCTTTTCTACCCTGGATTCAGAACCCCCTAGCCTGCTTCTGGCAGATTCATATCACTATGAGAATCCCCTTTTCCTTCTACTGCACTTTATTCACCTTTTCAAGTCCCTCATCCTCCCCTCATTGGATATTGTCAGTGAGACTCCTGTTCACCAGCTTTCCATCTTACTCTGCCTTAACTAACACAGCATTTAACCTAGTTTCTCACCTTGGCTATACTCATGGAGGCACCTCTGTCTCCCACCTTTTCTTGTCATTAGTATATTTTCTGTGGTCCAAGGTACCTCCTGCATCACTGTTTGCAGAACCATCTTCTTACCCAGACTCCTTGCAGCACAAAATAAGACTACCCAGCTACAGTGCAAGTGACTCTTATTTGTTCCCCTGCTATGTCCTGAATCTCTTTTCAGCTTCTGTCTACAGCCTGAAAACCTACCCCCACCCCCTTTGGCTTTTACCACACTCCCTCACCCTTCTGTCTTGGTTTAAAAAAGTTATGATCACCAAAATGTACCTTTCCAAACTAGCATAAAGTATTGCTGTCCCTTCTGGATTCATATGAAGCCTGTCCCTTGCATATAGGTGGGCTTATACCAGGTCGGTGATCAACCTACCATTCCTAATCCTTTCTCCCTTGTTCACTGTTGCAGGCAATCACTGTTCTCCCCCAAGGCTCTCTCTGCTCTCTGTGTTGGTTGTTGTAACAGGTAATGTCTGAAAATGCTACCTCTAACGGTCTTGTAATGTCTTTTCAACCTCCTAGCTCTGCATGCTGCCACCTCAGCTATCTCCCCCAAGTAATCACTGGTGTCCACATGCACTACATGTGTACACTCCGGTATCTACATGCACTACATGTGTACACTCCCTCTTATGGAGCACTATGACCACCAATAGATTCATAGGTAGGTATTAGGCTATCTGCTCGAAGGCATTTATAAGCCTAGCCAGAATGTGTTAGCTTTTGCCTCCCCCTTAGATTAGTTCCCTGTGCCTCTGTCCAGCAGAGCCACTGAAGTGATCCCCGGGGTAAACTTTCCGTTTCCCATCCACTCATCAAGGTTTCGAGTGTTAGCAAGGAGCTCTGCTTAATCTAGATTGGAATCTTGTTCCAAAACATGGGAAGTCTCTGGGACAGGAATCAATCCCTCCAGCACGTCCTAGTTATTGTTGTGGTGAGGTTTAGGTCTGTAGAGCGTGTGGCTCGAGGGGATATGGTTTTCTTTAGATGGAGCATGTCCGTCAATTCTGGGTTGGACATGGCCTTGTATGTCAGGCAGAGATCACCTCTAAGTAGGCGGTATGCAGCAAAGTACAGCTGGAGTTTCTTTAGTCGAGCTGCATAGGGCATCTGTTTGAGGCCAGTGATCCTCTTGGTGAGGTACTTCTGAGGTCTTTCCAGCTGTTGCAGGTGTCTTGTAAGGTACATCCCAAATGGGGCATTGTACTCTATGATGGGTCTGATGAGTGATGAGTAGAGGGGCACAATGACCTCTTTTGATCTGGATGTGAACCCTTTTGCGATTAGGTGGGCCACATGAAAGGATTTTCTAACCACTTTGGCAATGTGATTATCAAAGGAGAGATTACTATCTACTTGGGTCCCCAGATCCCTTATTACGTCTTCCATATTTAGGGGACTACAACCTATGTAGTAGTTTGTGGGTACTTTGTTTTTTCCAAAGGGGATGACTATGCACTTTTTGGCATTTATCTTGAGGCCATGATTTTGACACCACGTATCTGTCTCAGTGAGACCCTTTTGGAGGATGTCTGTGTCAGCCAGAGAGTCAATTATAGCCCCTAGTTTGCAGTCGTCTGTGAACTTGGTCAGCCATAGTCCTCCTGTGCTTGCCTGTACCGCTGAGAAGTATATGCCGAACAGGAGGGGTCCTAGGACTGAGCCCTGGGGAATGTCACTTGTAACCGGTTTAGAGTCGGACCTAGCTCCCATAACTCTTACCATGTGGGTTCTGTCCATGAGCCAGTTGGCAACCCATCTTGTGACGTAGGGGTTTATGTTCAGGCTGGTGAGCTTGTCTATAATACCAGAATGGGGAATGGTGTTGAAGGCCTTTGTGAGGTCTAGACAGGCTGTGTGGACAACCTTTCCCTCATCTATAGCCTTGGTAACTGTCTCAAAGAAGTCCACCAGGTTTAGGAGGCATGATCTGCCCTTAAAGCCGAACTGGGTAGGGTCCAGTGTTTGGAGGTTCCCAATGTCTTTGTTAATGAGTTCCATGATGATGCACTCCATAGTCTTGCAGACCAAGCTGGTCAGGCTTACAGGTTGATAGTTCCTGGGGTCTGTTTTGGCTCCACCTTTGTGGAGCAGAATAACCATTGCTGTGCGCCACTCTATGGGTACGTAGCCTGTGAAGGGGCTGAGTTTGAACAGTGTGTTTAGGTGAGGGGTTAGTTCATCTTTGAGCTCATGTAGGATGCAACCTGGGACACCGTCCGGTCCCACTGATGCTGTGCTTTTGGCTTTGGAGAGGGCCATTTTAACTTGAGTGTCTGTGATTTCAGGGGCTCTACATTCTTCTGGTATGGTTATGGGCCCTTTTGGGGGTGAGAGGGGGGTGAAGTTTGTACTAAACCAGTCTGCCAGGATGTTGTCGATATCAGTTGATTCAGTGTATTTTGTGCCATTCTGCACCAAATCCAAGCAGATCTGAGAATTGCCACTTAGATTCTTGACATAGCTAAAGAATGCCTTGTGGTTATCTTTGGAGTCCTTGGCAATTTTTCTTTTGAAGCTAGCCTTGGATGATTTTAAGAGGGATCGTAGTTGCTGATCAGGGATGTCTTCCCTTCTTAGGATTTTACTCTTTTCTGTACTAGTTTCCTCCTTCTATTGTATAGCTTGTTTATGGCAGGGGTCCACCAGACTGGTTTCCTTTTCTTGGAGGAGTGAGTCTTGGCTTTGCTTGGGATAGCATGATCCACGCATTCTTGTAGGTGCCCGTAGAGTGCATTAGTAAAGGATTTTCAGCTTGGAGAGTGTTATCCTTCAGCATGGGAGCTTTGAAACTTTCCACCTTGGTCTTAAGTAACGTGAAGTTTGCTTTTGAAAAGTTTTTCACGGTGGTTTCCTTGACCGGGGGTGTGGGCGGAATGTGGATGTCCAGAGTGATTAGTTTATGGTCAGCTCTAACCAGCGAGGAATTGACCTCCGGTGTGGAATACCAGTCACCCATGTTGGTGATGACCAGGTCCAATATGTTGTCACCTCTGTTGGGGGTGTTGACCAGCTGATCCAGGGCATTTGAGTTTATAAATTCTAGGAAATGTTAGGCAAGGGAGTTAGTACTGGAGTACTTCTCCCAGTGAATGTTTGGGTGATTGAAATCACCCAATATTAAGGTGCTTGGTAGGACCTTTATGTTTCCCAGTGTTTCCAGAAATGTGGAATGGGGTCCTGGGACATGGTGGGTGATCTGTACCAAGCTACAATTTGAATTGCAGTTTTGCCTGTTGTTAGTTGCACGTGGATGATCTCTGAAGCATCGTGCTGTGCCACCAACCTGGAGGTGTGGGTATCCTTGATGAATATGGATACGCCCCCGCCTTTTGTATTTCGGTCCGGGTTCTGTGGCTGAAATGTATGGTATGAGTTGTAGCCTGGTAGTGCTGGGGTGCTCTCTGGAGCCTTAAACCAGACTTCTGTTGTTACTGCACATATACTGATTTTCTCCATACTGAGGAGTGCCTCGAGTGCATGCATTTTGAGGTTTAGACATCTGGCATTGAGTAGCATTACCCTTAGTATTTTGTTACTTGTGCTATTTACAGTGGTGGGTTTGTCTTTTGAGCCTTGCCTAAAAAAGGAACTATGGGGGTGGCAAGAACCTTGGCCAGTATTCAAAAGCCTAAGTGTGACTGATGCAAGCCATCTCTAGCGAAGCAGAGTGTCTTGTCGAGCATGTCATCTCAGGCGGACAGACACTGGATCCCCTTTGAATGACACCAAAAGCTTAGCCAATTGTTGAATTTTTTCTTTATACTGTGGTATCATTCTTGGTTTGGGCAGGATGCTACTCAGGGTCATACCAGCCTGGGCTACATGATCAGAGAGCTCTTCCATGTCTCTTTTCATGTAGTCCAGGGAGGTAAGGCTCAGGTCATTCACACCAACATGGACAATGACAGAGTTGTATTTGTACTTGTTCTGGAATGACCTGAGTGTGTGGGTTATGTGGCGGATCCTGGCACCCGAAAGGCAGCTAACAGTAACCTTCTCCTTGTTCAGCCTAGTGAGTGGGACGTCAGTGTGCCTGACTATAGAGTCACCTATTACTAGTGTGTTGGGTATGTTATTTTGCCTTAAGGGCTGTGATTGTGTGGCACACTGGTTTTGTGAAGTATGTGTTTCATGGTTTGTGTTGGGAGGTGGAGGTTGCTTGGATGTCTGCTTTGGAGGTCTCTGTTGCTTTTGCAGATTTTTATTTAGTGCCCTTGAGTATGTTTTTGTGTATTTATGTGTGCTTTTTGCCAGTGCTGGTTTGACAGGTCTGTGCGAGACTGGTGGTGTAATGCAAGTAATTCCCTCTCCTCTTGACTGATCCAGTCTTGGGTTGAGAGAGCTTAGCCCCCAGTTTGGCTGTATAATTGCATCTCTTGCATGTATTAGTGTTTGGTGGTAGGAGGAGAGGGTCGTCTGTGTACATGAGGCAGTTGTAACATTGCTTCACAATGCCCAGATTCACCAGTTGGACTGGAGAGTACACCTGAAACTGCCCTTTGGACATGCTTGGATAGGTAGAGTGAACTATTTTACTGATTGGCTGGTAAGGTCGAATAGAGAGCCTTGTCCTTCTGTACAGTATAGGGGGGTCTAGTGCTAGGGTTTTATTAGTGCTTGCTATGAGTTTTGGAGCATATACCAGGCTGAGAAATGAATGGTTTGATTGCTTAAGTTGAATGTTTGTCTAGTTCCAAGGAAAAAATTGAAGAGAAGACTTTATGTAGCCAGGAATAATTATACCCTAGCTAACCGGCACTGCCCAGCACACAAAACCGCGCAAAGGCGGTTTTTATAGCAGGAAAATGAAAGATAGAAATTAGCCCAAAATGGCCAATAAACTACTAATTTCTGGGCTCGGCTGAAACCACTCCTCCACAGACAGATAGGCTGCTCAAGGCTCCCCTCTCTCACAGGTGAACAGAGAAACGTCCTTCTATCCAAGTAAGGAATGGGCAAACACAGAAACTTGTAACACAGCCCTGAATTCAACACTAATCCTAAAACTTGACTATACAAGCTTAGAAAGGCAGGAAACAAGTATTTTTTGTTTTGTTTTTTAGAAAATAAAGCAGATACAATAAATAAAAAACACTTTAAATGCACAGAAATGGCTATCACACGAGTGTGTAGCCTATAACATTTAAACAGGTAATTTAAACAGAAAAATCACTTTGTAAAAGTGCAGGCAGTAAAATAAGTACAATATGTAGCTTATGTAGCTAAAACAAGCTTTTTAAATCACAGAAACACTAAAAATTGGCGTTTTAGGTGGAATTAGCTAAAGGCAGCAAGAAAATGCAGAAAAATTATACTTAATCACTCCAAAGTCTCTCTTTTCTCTCTCTTCTGCTGTAGAACTCTGCAGGGCACCAGGCAGGAGCTTGCTCAGCTGTATACACTCCTCCAGTGATAGAGTGCTCAAAGCTCCCCTCTCTCACGGGTAAACAGAGAAACTTCCTTCTATCCAAGTAAGGTATGGGCAAACACAGAAACTTGTAACAGCCCTGAATTCAGCACTAACCTGAAAACTGGACTACACTATCTTAGAAAGGTGGGAAGCAAGTATATTTTTGTCAGTCTAAACAGAGTAGTTTCACTAAAATCTAGCCTCTCTCTTGCTACACCCTGATCCCTTCAGTGACTGAATTTCCAATCTGCAAAACCCTTTTCAATTACTGCACATTGGCTCACCTTTCCTTTGCTAACAGCCCCATATCAATACCCATTCTGTTCTTCTCCATAATGTTTTTAAATCCACTTTCAAGTTCTCAGTGTTCCTCACTGTGATGTACACAAGCTTCTTCCATCCCTGCTTTCTTCTTCCTGTAAGACCTCTCCATTGTACTACCTCTTTTGATCTCTGCCTTTTTCACCTGGATTAGTGTCCTTCCCTCCCTCCCTCACTTTGCAAAAGTGATTTCTATCTGACTACCTCTATCCTTCCTTTGCCAGTACTCTCTAAATATGCCATCCCACATTGGCTTCCTTCTCCTTACTCTCTCTTTCATAGCTCTGCTATTTCTGACTACCTCTATCCTTCCTTTGCCAGTACTCTCTAAATATGCCATCCCACATTGGCTTCCTTCTCCTTACTCTCTCTTTCATAGCTCTGCTATTTCTGACTACCTCTATCCTTCCTTTGCCAGTACTCTCTAAATATGCCATCCCACATTGGCTTCCTTCTCCTTACTCTCTCTTTCATAGCTCTGCTATTTCTGACTACCTCTATCCTTCCTTTGCCAGTACTCTCTAAATATGCCATCCCACATTGGCTTCCTTCTCCTTACTCTCTCTTTCATAGCTCTGCTATTTCTGACTACCTCTATCCTTCCTTTGCCAGTACTCTCTAAATATGCCATCCCACATTGGCTTCCTTCTCCTTACTCTCTCTTTCATAGCTCTGCTATTTCTGACTACCTCTATCCTTCCTTTGCCAGTACTCTCTAAATATGCCATCCCACATTGGCTTCCTTCTCCTTACTCTCTCTTTCATAGCTCTGCTATTTCTGACTACCTCTATCCTTCCTTTGCCAGTACTCTCTAAATATGCCATCCCACATTGGCTTCCTTCTCCTTACTCTCTCTTTCATAGCTCTGCTATTTCTGACTACCTCTATCCTTCCTTTGCCAGTACTCTCTAAATATGCCATCCCACATTGGCTTCCTTCTCCTTACTCTCTCTTTCATAGCTCTGCTTCCTCCATTCATCTTTCTCTGTGCTCTTCCTCTACCTTTGTCTATGTTCTCTTGTCCTCTACCCCTCCCCCCAAACTTCCCATCCCATTTTGTCTGTAGGCCTCCAGTTGAATCCTTCTCTCCAGTTCTACTCTACACTTTCAAAATGCCCGATTAGCCAGTCCTGTAACATCTCTAGTTCCAATATTCTACTATGAAGCTGCCCAATTCTCCAGCAGACTCCACATCCTAAACCATCACAAGGCTCCCTGAGCCAGACAGATGCTCCTTATAAATCTTTCCCTAACCTTTTATTTGGCCTGTGCTTCCTTTTCACATACTATTCTTGAATTCTTAACTTTTTTCTTAATTTTTTTTCAGTATTTTATTTTTGTTTTTTTCTAGATGTATACTTTCTGCAACTTGATGCACCTTTTCTACTCTTTGTAAGACAGTACTAGAAACTAGGTCAAAGATTTAAAAGTAAGCTAGAAAGGGAAGCTAATGGTGCAAGTACTGCAGTGTGTGTAACTAGTGGGTGGAAAGATGTGAAAGGAAAACTGGTTTTATTAGTAAGGGGAGAACTATCATACTATAACGTTGCTGTGCAAACTAATATGAAAAGGCTGAGACATACTTTTAAAGTCAAATTTACATAAAACCTAGTGACTTGATCACTCCTTAAGAACACAACAGGGACAATGGTGAACAGAAAAGGGGGTAGAAAATGTATTTGAAGTAAATCATTGTGATAATGAAAGAAAAATACAATTGAGTCATGCAGGTATGCAAGCTATAAAAAGAATTCAGAATTGGGTCTCTCAGACATGATTTCAAGGAGCTGTCAGCCAAACCTGAACTTATTTTAGGATGCAGATGCAGTTACAGAATTTGACAAAATAATAAACTGGTAGTCCAGATCTGGACTTCACCAAGACCACTGATTTGGTTGTATGCAGGTGGGCACTAGGGAAAGTGCAGGGGATGAGGTAAGATCAAGACTGAAGTGGACCTTGTCATGGCTAAAGGGTACAATACAGAGGGGCTGTGATGACTGATGTCAGTTATAGGAAAGGTGACTAATGGACTACTGCAGGAGTCGGACCAAGGTCCAATAGTCTTCAATGCGTTTCAGACATATGAGGGAAAATGACTCTTCTCCATCCTACACTGCTTTCCCTTCGGGGTTGGAACTTGGAAAGGAAGAAAGGCATCAGCCGAGATTAAGCATGAAAAATGCAAAGTACTACACCTGGACTGCAGCAAATCTGAACTTCTCTATTTTAAAGTAACAAATGGGGGGTGGCAACAGAGTAGAAAATGTCTCTGTGGGCATTGATTGTCCCCGGACTGGGCCAAAAAGAGCAAAATGAGAAAGCAGCGACAGCAGTAAACAGAATATAATTGATCCACTAGGGAGATTGTAGAAGCAAAGATGCAGTGGTTCCACTCTACTTGGCCCTGATAAGCCACAATATGAGAAAAGTGTAATGTTGGAGAGATGCAAAGTGGTCACCCTGAGCAAGAAGTTTGGGGGTGGGGGGACACCAAACTGTGGTAATCCAACTACTCCATGTATCTGCAAAAGTTTGTCAATGGAGATAAATACTGGAATCCATGATGGTATTCAACAGGACACTGTACTGACAGAAAAATGAATGGCTGTTGCAGAGAGACAATATTAAATATAGTGAAAAGCAGACAACATAAGAAAATTGTACTTCTGCAGGCAAGGAAATGGAACATGTTGTAATGTCAGCTCTCACTTCTGATACTTATTAACCATAAAAGGTAAAAGAGGAGTTTCTTCATCTAGTGATAGTTGTCTTATTTGCAGACAAAATAGAAGCACCTGCCACCTTCCCCAACAGGTAAGAGTGCTGCTAGTGCTTCCTCCTAATATTAAAATCTTGGTAACTTCAGGTTTAGTATGAGATGAGAAATTTCCTACAATGCATCAGCATCAAACAATGAGCTGTTAATTTGTTTTGCTTTCTGTATCTCTTACCAATATTTAAAAGTCATTAACATCTGCCGAATATATTTTATAGGAAACTTAATGCTATGTCAGTTATGTTTGAGTTCATGGCAGAGTATTTTATCAGCAAATAAACTGATTATATAGACTACTGCGAGATCTTTATCCAGGGAAAGGAATCAAAACACATTTATACTTAATGCTGGTAACTCAGTTTATGTTAAGTACTCTGTTGTAAGACAGACAGAAAACAGATGTTTGCTCAAGAGGTTCCTTCCTTCAAAGTGAAGACCTCTGACCAGAAGCTTTCATTACATTAGGGTCAGTCTAACATTAACTTGAGCTACTGCAAATTATTTCTTTGGATATTATAATCTTACTCTATTCTACTTAACAAAAAGCTTCATTTAAGAATTGCCTACCGGACTCTGCACTGATGATCCCGTACATAATGTACGAGAAAGATTTTGACTTCCCATGTATGGGGCTAAAAATCCCTTGTTCTTCACTAAAAACCCGATCTAAACTCTAGCGAGTCCAAGGAGTAAGATAGCTACATTAAGTACAAGGATACTGTCAGTGTACATGCACTTAAGCAGCACATATTATATTGATGTCCATTTAAAGGTATATTGCACTATCCCAAAAATTATTTTAATTACTGGAGTATCTAGTCATACTTTATAAAGGCATGTCTGTGCAGAAACGGAGAAACCTAAAGGGGTTGATGTTGCTTCCTGGCTTATTTGATTTAAATTTAATTACTGTGAAATCAATTAACTCACATAGTCAAGTCTGCCTTCACAACTCTCTGGTGGTTTGTAGTCTTTAATAAATCAAAGCCAAAATTAGTTTTTGATTTTTTAAGACAGCATTACTCTTGCTGTTTAGTAGCAAAGGGCTCTTTACAGGAAAGAAAAATCCAGAACATAAAAAATTCACTTGCAAAGTAAACAGAAAGATGACTTTATGCAGTCTTTATCCACAGCATTTTTTTTCAAATTTGCTGCCTTCTCATTTTTAGAGTACTTTCAGTTGAAAAAAAAGCAGCCGCTAGGAAAACATGAGTCCAAAGCTTGAAGACAGGTTATTGTAACACATTGCTGTCTCAGCAAGTCACTTCAGATTTCTGGCATGATAGCTTTGATAAGTAAACAGACCCATTTTCACATGCCCCTCTACAGCAGTAGATAGCTTCACAAAACAGTAGGACAAACAAAGCTCCAGTAACCGGCAAACAGGTCACACAAATATGCAATATTCCAGTAGCTTCTACCCAAACTTCCAAGAGAATGCAATTTTTCCCCAAAAATCATAGTTTCTTTCCGCATCAAAATTTCCCAGGATTGCCTCCCTGGTAGCTTATCTGATGTTAAAAACACAAAGTTTGAGTGAGTGCCCCGTTCCACCTTTCCAAGGCTCAAAGCCTCTGGTCAGATGACATATGTCATTCAGGTACCCTAAAGAACTCTTTCAGCATCTGAAATGGCTACCTACCATAGGAATTTCAGGCAACATAAATCCCAACAGCTCACAGCTGAAGTATCGGTCCTCAGTTGCCATATCCTTCGGTTAACAAATCACTATAACTAATTTATTTTTGTCAGATGTTTATTTTCCCCGCATACCAGACCAATTAGAGTGAATGTGAGTAGAAGAATTAACCAATGGGCAAATGAATGAAGTGCACATCTGTTTGAATTAAGCAACTGAAGCAAAGTTTTCTGCATGACACAAATCACCATTCCTCCAAGCTGCACCAGTCTAGGAGGAGAGTAAATTACATCAATTAAGGGAGCACAGGGATTAAGCCACCAGTTTTGGGGACCCTGACAGAAATCACTTACAAAAGATCATATACAAAATTCATTTCAAACTTAGTTTCACAAAAACAGCATTCACTTATGTATCCTTTATATTGGTGCCCTGCACTTAAAACAGCTCTGAGATTTAAGTGATATGCAGGGCTTTACTAGGAATGCTTCCTCTCTGCCTTAACTATTAGACAGTCTAGTTATCAATATACAATAAATGCAGAGCCACCTCCCCCCATCAGCACATCCTGGATTTCCTTGTGGCTGTCCCCAGCAGAGCCATCCCATACCAACAACCTGGGCCACTTCATTATGCTATCATAGTACTGAAGAGAGGTAACTACAGCAAAAACGGTCACTGGTTTAATATGCTGCTATATCCCAAGATGAATCAAAGACCATCAGTCAAAAAATTCAGTTCACCATAAAGAGAGAGATACCATTCAACTTCACAAGGAGAGGATATCACTTCCAGCATCTCACATTTATGCTCTACCGAAAAAGAAAAATAGGTGAACACACTATACATGACGCGGTTAAATAACATTCTTTAGTACTGTGCTCATATCAGTCTTTGAGGAGAAAAGTACTGATTTGCTAACACTCTTGTACAGTAATGGTGCCAACTGTACATCTTACCCAGGGGTGTGCAAGACCTCACACAGGGGGCTTCTCCTGTGCACACTTTTACCTAACAGGCTAAGTTACTAAAGTAGATTTGAGTCAGTCTGATGGCATTCGCTCTTCAGCTATGGATTTACTGCAAGTGAACTGATCAAACCCATATCCTAGAAAGATACAAGGCAAGTTGTTTGTCGTTTCGGCTTTTCCCGGTTAGGGGTCACCACAGTGGAACTCCGGTCCGCTAATGATTGGCAGTCGATTTTTATGGTGCCAAGTTGCCAGCCCAACACCAAACCTTCAGGGAAGGCACGCACATTCATGCATGTCTTTTGGAGGCCACTCAACCACGGGGAGGACATGCAGACTCCACACAGAAGGCACTCCAGCCAAGAATCGAACAGGAGAACCTCTTGCTGTGAGGCAACAACGCTACCGCTGTACCACCGCGGATATACAGAAAGATACAAGGCAAGAAATAAGGAAAATAATTAACCATCTTGCACTGTAGCAACACATTTCACATAAACACATGGATACATTCCTAGAAGGATTAATTGCATTCCTTCTTGCAAACTTGTGCCATTTCCTTCATGTTTTGAATATGTTCTAGTAGTGACCCAAGTGGCAGTTAGTATAACTGAAATGTCAGTTTTAAGTAGATTATACTTAATTTCTGCTAAATGATTTTCTTTTATGCTTCCATTATTTTTTAACCACAGAAAACATCTAGACACTTGCATCTCCAAAGCACTTTCTCTTATCTTTCTGAATGTCTGTATGTCACTAGTTCAGTTACGGCCCCTGCTTCTCATAAGCATATCATTCTCATGGATTCTCTGCAACCTTAGTCTTTTTTTTTTTTTTTTTAAATAAAAGCACTTTTGTTGGCTAAATCTCTGTGACCGAAGTGGAATGAATGGTACCTGTGTGAGGAACATAATTTTGTAGTAAAATCTGCCTGATTCTGTATAATTGTTGCCCATCTATTATAAATAATGTATCTTTCAGATCATAATTCACAGACATCACGGAGAAACAATGGAGCAAAGAATTAAGGCCTGTGTTGAAAGTGACACTTTCTATTGATATCAGTAGCAATTTGACATTTTACAGTAACAGGAAGTAGATTCTGTGAAAAAGCAGCAGTCCCTTGACATCATCTAATCTTCAATAAAGTCCTTTTACAGTAAGTAAAACACTTGGGTACTTATTTTGTGCCCTCACCATGGAATGTACCAAAACCAGCAGTTCTAGTGCTTCAGCCAGTCCATACCATCCTACCATCCCTGTGCTAGGATTAACAAGTGTTCGCCCATAGGCTCTGTAGTAACTGACTGCCACTCAAATAGGGGGTTGTACCTGCATGAAAATAGGGTAGAAGACAAAACTGCTGAATTCTAAAATTAAAGTTGCCTTACATTTGCTCCTGATGACATCAGAGCAGCAGCTGGAATGTGTTGTGACAATGAAAATGAGTCTTCTGAAATACCAAAAGATGAAGGCTGTCCTGTCTGTTGCAGGGTCACTCTTATGGCTGACCAAAGTTAGATACCACCAAAAAGAATTCACTAAATGTTATTTAGCAAACTTTTTCTATTACAGGAAGTTGTATAATGGCAGGAAGAAACCCCTCAACTTACCCCGTGCAATGAGAGCACCCCCCCCTACACACACACACACACACACACACACACACACACACACACACACTTGTGCACCAGCTATAACAAACACAGATTTTAATACTTTAAGATATTTCTTTGGAGCCAATTTCATCTTTCTGCAAGATTCTGCAGATAATCCCATTTTATCAGATCTGTTAATCATCATAGCTGTTATACTGTATTTCAAGTGACAACATGCAATGGGTAGAACACTTTTCAACATAATCCCTACTATTATAAAATTATCCCAAAGAAGGTGGAATTGGCCCAAAAAGCAGGAGGACTACAGTGTGAGATATCCACAAAAAAGGCTTTCCACAGAATTTTCCTCTCCTACAGTGAAGATATACATATGGCTATATCACAGATATCAGCTGTGTACAACTTTCTGAAATCTGTGCACTAGGAGGGGACTAACTTCTGTCGATGTTCTGTCAATGAACTATCAAAAGGCCTACTGATTTTCTCAGAACAAAAGTTTTTAATTCTTTTGCTTAAGATCTCTTTGATAACTATAATACTCTGCCATACATAAAGGAAACAACTGGAATATCAAACTGTGCTCAACTGTGCTGACCTTTAAGAGGCAGAAACAGCAAAAAGTGAACTTTCAAGATATTGGGGATAATTGTTCCTTGTTTTTAGCACCAAGAAAGAAAACCAGCAGATGAAAGGTGGAGGGAGGAATCATCTGGAAAGCAAACCACAATCTTTAAGGAATTTGAAGAAATTATCTCTACATATAAAAGCCTGGAGCTCAGAAATATGCCAATCTGAGCAGAGTACAGCAAGTAGAAACATCTAGGTTCATAGGTATGTACTAGGCTATCTGCCCGAGGGCATTTATAAGCCTAGCCAGTGTGTGTCGGCTTTCACGGCCCCATTGATTAATTAACTGAACCTCTGTCAAGCAGAGCCAATGAAGTGATCCCAGGGATGTAATTTGTTACCCATTCACTCGTCAAGGCTTCTCTTGAAGAGTGTTAGTGAGGTGCACTGCCTAATGTAGTTAGGAATTTTGTTCCAAAGCATGGGGAGTCTCTGTGACAGGAATCTATCCCTCCAGCATGTTCTATTTATTGTTGTGGTGAGGTTTAGCTCACTAGAGCGCGTGGCTCGCAGTGACTTGGATTTCTTTAGGTGGAGCATGTCCATCAATTCTGAGTTGGACATGGCTTTGTAAGTCAGGCAGAGATCACCTCTGAGTAAGCGATATGCCACTGAGTACAGCTGGAGTTTTTTCAGTCGGGCTGCATAGGACATATGTTTGAGGCCAGTAATCCTCTTGGTGAGGTGCTTTTGTGGTCGTTCAAGCTGTTGGAAGTGTCTTGTGAGGTACATCCCAAATGGGGCATTGTACTCTATGATGGGTCTAATGAGTGACGAGTAGGGGGGCACTATAACCTCTATTTCTAGATGCGAACCCCTTAGTAATCAGATGGGCCACATAGAAGGATTTCCTAACTAGTTTGGCAATATGATTGTCAAAGGAGAGATTATCTACCTGGGTCTCCAAATCTCTTATTACCTCTTCTGTATTAAGGGGGCTGCCACCCATGTGGTAATTCGTGGGTGTTTTGTTTTTCCCCAAACGGGATGACTATGCATTTTTTGGCATTTAGCTTGAGGCCATGACTTTGACACCAGGTGTCTCATCTCAGTAAGGCCTTTTTGGAGGATGTCCGTGTCAGCTGGAGAGTCAATTATGGCTCCCAGTTAGCCATAGTCCTCCTTGGTTTGCCTGTACTTCTGAGAAATATATGCCGAACCGTAGGGGTCCAAGAACTGAGCCTTGCGGGACACCACTTGTGACTGGTTTAGAGTCAGACCTGGAGCCCGCTATTCTTACTGTGTGAGTTCTAGCATGAACTTCTTCTGGTAAACCATCGCAGGCCCAGCTGGTTGGAAAGTCATGCATTACATCATGTTACTAATGATGTACAAAATCCCAAGACAAAGATGGGTTCTTCATAAAAGGTGCCAGATGAAACATCTCCTTCAGAAACTATTTCTGTAATGAGCCAAAGTCCTGCTTTTTACTAAATTATGATATGCAAAAATGGTCAAAGCATGCCTTGCTAATGGGTTGAACTGTGGCACAGATCAAAAGACATACCTGTACACATTAGGCAGAATTTAGCATTTACAGAATGAGGAGGACGTGGATACATTTTAGTTCAACTGGTAAACTATTTCCACTTGGCATTTTTAGGTAGCCTGTCTGGAAGGCATCCTGGTGTCCTTCAACACCTTCTGTATCTCTTAGATGAGCTCTAGTAGGTGAAAATGACTAGTGCTGCAGTCACTTTCAGGTGGATGTAGGCATTTACAACAAAACTGAATCCCTAACATTTAGATCAACACTGTCTCTGGACAAACCAGGATTAGAAGAACTTGAAATAAGGCTCATCTGTGCATAACATACAAGGAGAATGAATCTAGTCTTTCTCTGTAATACTTCCCAACAAACAGTGAAGATGACTGTGGAAAGGCACAAATGCTCACTGCACCCTACTGGCAGTGTGTCCACCACCCATTCAAAACTTTGTATCACAGTATCCAAAACCATAAAGAGATCGCCTTCTATAGTGCCTCATACTGGAAGACATTCCGAAGATTGTCCCGCTGAAGCTAAACTTCCAATAGGGGATCTCTGATAGAATGTTGATTTCCTCTGTAATAGATACTAAAGCCAACAAACTGCCATGGCTGGCAGCCTAGTATGACAACTGGTTCCTTTCCTGAGGAGGGTAGGTGCACATTAGTAGCATATTCAAATACCATATTATTACCTGTTTGCGCATTCATATGAGAGACTGTCTGCTAGAATGTGTCCAGAGGCTGCAGGACTATTGAAACTGCGATCACCTTGAGAATAATGATGCAGAGGTATATATCCACTACTCCCCCCCAAAGTGGCCCTGGACAACAGCAGACCCAAAGCAGGCTCTCCACCCCTCCAGCAACAGGTCAGTAATTGGCCTCTGAAGGAAGGAAAAAAGGTAAAGCTCAACTGCAGGCTTTTACCCAAGAGCCAATAATCTGGGAAGTGAAGTGGCAAAAACCCCAAACTGGGAGGTAGTCCCAGGAGAGAATGACGATTCTGCAGCCACTGGAAATGTATCTATCTTTCTAGAATATACATTTACAAGCAAGCAAGGGGAATCTGACCACTATTTACCATACGCCCTAAACAATGGCAGGTAAGCTTGAACCCATTCTTCATCATGGATTATGGAATGCCACATTACTGAATTCCGGAGCAGTCTCTTCAGGGAATAAATGTACAAGACTGTATTATATCCAGAAATGGGCAATAAAAAGTGTTCTACGCTAAAAGCAGGAAGAACTTTTCTTAGATAACAGTGACCGGAAGAGATAAAACTAATTCAAGCTAGGCTTCGTCTCATCACCAGGCAATAAGTGAGGAATGTTTTACATGCATTTAATACTGATCAGAGTACCAGTTACTCACCTGGGCATAACACTTTTTCTATAAATGTCATTTTGTTCAAGTTGTGGGAATGTCTGTTCATATCTCATGTTCATATTCCATGTAGAACAATAATAATAATATTCCTACTTTTTAACTTATGTAAGCAATATTGCCCACTGAAGTTTTCGATTCCATGTTTACACTGTAATGGGTCATGGCAGTACCATACCACAGAAGTTTTCAAATCAGTATTCAGAAGACAAAAAAAAGAAAAAAATGACAACCAGCAATAAGCCAACACAATTTCCCAGTTGGGCATTAAAAATAAGTCTCATCTCCTGACTGTATTGCATTAGAAATCCATCCACAAACCCTTTTTCCCCATTTTTGTACATGGGTTCCAGATGTCACACCAACAGTGACAATTATCTAGTGTTCACAACACCTGGTGGCTAGCCCTGCCATGGCTATTCCATACCACACACACAAACCTAAAGTAAGTTTAATAAGCTCAATCTAACTAATGTACATCTTTGGACTATGGGAGAAAACCAGATCACAAAGGAGAAAACTTATGCAAACACAGGAAGGACACAGACACTGCAGAGAAGGCACCAGACCAAGAATAGAACCAGAGAATCTACCTGCTCCTAACTCACTCATCCTACTTAAGCTTATTAGCAGATTTTGCCAAGAAAATCTTGTTTACAAACTAGAGATGAACAAAGGAAAAAGAAGCCTGCTTTGAAAGACCTTATTTTACTTTTTTCTTTTTTCTTTTTACTTGTGTGGCTGTAATAAGTGACCGTGAACACTTACATATATAACCAAACTAATGTGTGTATTAATGTTCATTATACTGTTACTGTAACCATGTTTGATTGCTAACCTTAAAAATGTGAATAGCTTGGGTGCCTTGGTAGTATGTTTGATCACGGATGTTAAAGCTCTTAATACAATATGGATCTTTTTTACCAAGATAAAATTCTGAAAACTTATTTCATCTGCTATTAATCATTCCAGGTCTTATAACAGTGGTGCTATATTTATTCAGTACCAATTTACTCACATTAATATGTTAATGCATTTTAATGTATTGCTATATAAAGTGGAAATTGAGTGATAAACACGCATAATCCACACAAAAGTACAGAAAAAAGTGGTCATACATTTCAACCAATATATATTTTATATAGAGACACGCACACAAATGTAAGCATGCATGTATAAATAATCCAGCCCATCTCAATGACAGATTGAAAGAAAGTTCCAAGTTCTCACCACAAATAGTCATTCCTCACCAGCCCCATACGTTACATCTCAGGTTCCACTGATAAAAGACAACTTCAGCAAATTCAAACACCAAAACTTATTCACATCTTTCCATTTTAGGCAACTTTAGCTGCACTTCAATAAATTGGGAATAATGACAGCATATACTTACATGAAGGATATACTAAATTCCTAGACTTAAAAACTCCCGAGCAGTTGGTAAACACACCCGCTAGGTGATAACAGCATTCTTGACCTAGTTCTTAATATAGCTACCTCTTCCAGTACTCCTCTGGTATCTCCTTTCTCAATGAAGTATGATCACAAACTTGTGACTATGTCTTTTAAACTTCTAAAACCTCCTACACAAACCCAACTAAATTCAAGGATTACAGGTGCGTTGACCTCAACTTACTTTTTGATGAAATTTCAGAATTCACTTATGCCTGCACTGCCACAGACCTTGAAGCAGCAAGCTTCACTAAGACAGTTTAAATACCAGTTTTAGAAAAATGCAGAGCTAGCAGACCCAACCAGACTAGAGTATCATGGGAAATCCAGAAATATACTACCTTGATGGCCCACTGCCATGATACTCTACAACAAAAAAAAAATTCAAATATAGCAGATCCAAAACCCATCTCAAAAGAAAATATCAAAAAAAAACACTATTCGGTCTATTAAGAGAGCTCCTAAACTTAAAATACTGCAAATCTTTTAGCCAGGTTAGAAAATTAAAATACCCTGAATTGTTCTATGCTTAGATATCCTATTCTGACACACAATGGACATTGCAATATCCTTGCAAACATTTAAAACTAACGTTTTCCTCAAGAATTCTATCCATAATCCTGAAATACATGAATCCATTACTTCCACAATTATCTGTAAAGATCATTTAATGAAAAAAAAATAACGTACCAAAAAATGCTTCCTTCATGTCACCTGAACATTTACCGGTCTTTGGAATCAATAGTGCTAAGTATGCAATTGCAGACCCAATATTTAGCTACTAGTTTCACTCCTGAAGTCCCTCCATAAGTGTGGCCCTACAACCAAACCAGGCAATTTCAGGCCTCTCGGTCTTATAAGCAAATGTAAAGTCATGCAACATATCACGAATCTCAAACTACAATATCAAGAATCTTATTAGACCTGACCTACAACAGTTTGGTTTTGTGAAGGGTGGATACTACCTACCGAACCCAAAACTTTTTCTAAAGAATAAGGTAGATGGCTATTGTGGTACACAAAGCTCCCTGCTCGCACCACACAGAAGTTAAATGCCTAAAACAGCCAACCACACATTTGGTCAGATAAATAACAAACTGGATAAAACCCATTAGTATCATCACATTTGATAGATGACCAGTCCTCTCAATGCTGCACAAACTCACCACTGCAAAACAAATGTGTTCAGGAACCTGGGGACTTGGGTTGACAATTTCCTTTGGATCAAGTGGCAGTCCTTTTATTTATCACAGCTAATTGCCAAATAAATATCCGTAAGGTCTAAAGAGCTAATCACGCCCTTAGTCAGTACTGATCAGACCAGTTGTCAAATCCATCTCCCCCCGCACCGATGCATCTCACTAAATATACTCAATTAGAAAGACCTAAAAGATTTCTAACCAAAGAGCAGCTCAAGTCCTTGAGCAATCAAGAGGGGCTGGATGCTTTAGCCCTTTATTCAATGTCATACACTTGTGAGGAGGGATCTAGGTTTCATTTTCCATGCCATTAGAGAGATGATTGGGCTGGTCCTCCTGCATCTCTGGAATTCATGGCCACCACAAGTACTAAAACTACAGACCTAAATCTTCATCAGCAGACAAATAAAACAGGTTAGAAATCTGTCCCTCCACCACATCACTTTGCAGACCACTGGAATAAACTTCCTGCACAATAAGCATGTTGCTCACTACCTTCCCTTAAGCATAACCAAGAGGACTGCTCAAAATTTATTCCAGATGGACTGGTATGACCTCCTTGAGAAGGGAGGTATGGCCTGAGGAAAGGTACTAGCAATGTACAAGTGGTCATAGGACCAAATAGCCTTGGATGAATCTATGCAAGTGAAACACAAAACAAAGCCTCATCTTACACAGAAGTGACCATGGACACAGGCTATGTACCTATCCCCCCCCCCCCACATCATATAGAATTAAAATATTCTAAACAGCAGATTAATAACACAAACACTTACACAGCCACAAATATTTGATTTGTTTTTTGGGGTAAACTGCCCCAACCTACATACTTCATAGGGGAGTCTGTACTCCCAGACCACCTGCCACTTCTGTATAACATATCCAAAGTTGTACCACCACAGAAAAATAAGTCAGATATGCACAAAACTGATTGCTCTCTACCATGCAGCAATGCAATCTGAGACAACAGACTTCCAAGCAAACTTTAATTAGCATGATATTACGATTTAGAGTTCCACATAACAGAATGGTTACTCAGTAAATCCAACATTTCATCAAGTAGAACTCAAAAACACAGAACATGAACAACACAAGTCAAACAGATGGGGTGATCCAATGTTCAATGCCATTGATACACATTCAAACAGGGTAAAAAATTAAAAAGAATGGATATTTTAGATGCACATTTAGTCTTATAATTCTAATCTCTACTATGTTGTGTGGTAGGACTTAGACTACATAGCTTTCATAACAATATGGCTAACATGATATGCCTGATGAAACTATATGAAATGAGTACACAAGTCTCTTAAATCATAATGTTTTGTACTCCACGTTTTAAAGGATTTAGGTTTTCTTCTTCTTAAGATGGATTCCAAAATAATGGGACAGCCTTTCAAAGGAGCATTCCTATGTGCAAATCAAGGTGACAAGTGAAGATATCAATAGCTACCACAACTGATTTCAACTAAAAGAAACATCTGAAAGTGTAAATGTGATCAGCAAACAAAGCTAGTCTTTGTGCGTCCTAATTGGGAATGAGGCTGAACAGGACCCCAAAATCATTGCAAATATTTTAAATGCATTATATTGTCACTATATCACGTATAGCCTGAAGTCTGCAATAACTGTAATACAGAAAACACACAACATGCTTCCTGATTATCGGCTATAATGTGTAAAATAATTCCTCAGTTGTCATAGTCAGCAGAAACTCGCATGACCCTTTGAATGTTACATTCATTTGATGACAGAAGGAAACAATAACCTATCTAGCACACCCTACAAGTGCATTTCACATCCTCTGTCACCAAATTACCCATAGAAGCCAATATCTATAACATTCATTAACATTCATTGTAGTTCTGAAAAAAAAAAAAATCAAAATCACACAATCTGCTTTCTCTCTCTCTATTATATATATATATATATATATATATATATATATATATATTCTCGTCATTTACAAACCCAGTAAGAATATTGGAAAGTCCCTACATAAATACTCAGTAGCTCACATCTGGAATACTCTTCCCCTCAGTATAAGAAATATTCCCCAAAAACATCAGTTTAAAAGAGAGCTAAAACACCATCTTCAAAAGACCTGGTCCTGTCCATGTCAAGCCCCCACATAACAACAACATTAATCACCTTATACTCTACTCACTTTTACTTTACCACAATTAATTAACTCTTTATGGTCTTCTCACTGAAATGCAACTTTGTTGCTCTACTTATTATACCTTGTATTATACTTATTTGTTTATTGGATGCCATTGTAAAGATGTTAGTGTTTTTACTGAGGATTTGTGTACTTCTGATTTTCTGCGTTATGTCATTGTATTGTTAACATCTAGGTATTTGTCTTTTATTCTTTGGAGATTTTCTTCTCAGGTCTCCACTGAAAATGGGCATCGAACTCGGCTAACAAATATCAAATAAATAATAAATAAAAATATATATAGATTTAAGATTGTGTGGACAGTTTCAACATCCACTAACTCTCACATATGCTCATTATACTGAAGTTGTAGTAACAAGAAGCAAAAACAGTGAGATTCCAAGCATTCTTTACAAGAAATGCTGTACGAGTGCACAGATAGCTACGCCAAAATCTTAGCATGTGTTTATTTTATATAATATACAAGTTCATGGGTACTAGGCTAGTGATTTGTGAGAATCATTAGAAGCCTAGCCTTATATTTCCATGGTAGCTTTTTAGCACTTTTACTTTGTGTATGAATAACCCAGAGTGGGTAGCAGGAAGTTGCATTGGAATATTACGTGTTGCCTCTTCCCATGAAGGTACATGGATGCTAAGCTGGAGTGAATTTATTGTTTTCCCATCCAGTCATCCAAATTTCACTTAGTCCAACAGAAGTGCTTTGCTTTATGCAGAGTAGAAGGCTGTTCCGTACAAGTAGTATTCTCTGCAATACACTTCTATGCTTCTAACATACCTGTTTATTTTGCAAAAAAAAAGAGATCCATTGATCGGGTTTTTATGCAACAACTGGATTGGTGAATGTGCAAGTCTGACAGAATATGGTCAGATGAGACTATACACAAGGCAAAGATGAACTCTTGGTAGCCTGTATGATGCTAAGGAGGACAAGGCCATAAGATTGTCTGCATATTTTTATTTTTTTTTTAAAATAATTTCAGGCCCTTGATTGTTTTTTAAAGTGCTGTGATCATTTTAGTTGTGCTAAGTTTTTGGACTGGTACATACCAAAAATGGCATTACGTTCAATGATCGGCCTAAAGAGAAAAAAAAAGTATTGGGAATGACTGCATCCCTGGACCTTGATGCCATATTTTACATACAAGGAAATTGAACAACAGTTCGTTGCCAAAATAGGATCCAAGATCCCCGACTACAGGATCTGTTTTCAGGTGTGCTGTCAATATGAGTGTTACAAGGGTGGCCCTTCTTGCTAAAGGGTATCATTATACATTTGTCATTTAGTTTAGTCCATGGTTTTAACACCAGCTATTTGTTTGGGAAAGACATTCATGGAATATCTTGGTGTCCACTGGGGAGTTTATGATTTTCTTTGACCTCAGAGAAGTAAATTCCAAAGAATGAAAGCTCAGGGACTGAAACATGTGGTATACTGCTAGTTACAGGTCTTTTGGACAACGTAGAGCTGGCCTCCCTAATTAAATGGGTTCTAACACAGTTCCTTGTTAAAAACAAACTATTGTGAGGCATCCTTTATCAAGCATTTACCTGCCTGAAAAGTCCTACTCACCATATTGATCCTCACGACCATGAACTCCTCTATAAAGGCTACATTCTGTCTCTTCTAATTTCTCCAAATCTTTTGAGTTTCTAATACCACGATGGGAATGGACCCCATTCCTAAGTCAAAGTATGATTAAAGTTCATGAAATTCATATTGTTTCAACCTTTGATGTCAGCCAAAAGTGCTCTTTGCTGCACCCACAATGTGCCCAGTAATGACTCCTGCAATTCATACAGGGTTACATGGACTGGTAATGTATCTAAATAGGATTGTAAATTATTTTCTTATAAGACCTGTTGCTCCTACTACTATTGGAACTGTCTGGGTATCTTTCTTCCACATGGTTCTTGTTAATGCCTGCAGATCTTGGTATTTTATGACCGTCTCTCTCTCTCTCTCTCTCTCTCTCTCTCTACGCAAGACATTATAGTCACTGGGTGTGGCGATTTCAATGATCAATGCTACTTTTGTCTTCTTTTCTTGGACCACTATATCTGGTTTTCTAGCATCTGTCTTTTGGACTATTGGTAATGGGTGATCCCATGTGATATAAACTTAATCATTTTCTATAATGTTTTGTGGCTCATGTTTCCAGTGTTTTTCAGCCACTTCAATACCATAATGTCTACACAATCCCCAGTGCAACAGTCTCCCCTCATTATTATGCTTTGTAGTTACAGTCCTTCTGCCATTAGTGTGTCGCAACCAGCAACATGATGAATGACCGTTTCCAATTCGGTTTTACAAAACCTACATTTGTCTTTCTCCCACATGTTCCATGGACTTTGCAAACCAGAGTGTACATAGCCCACTATCTTGGGCTGCCAATATTAACCTTTCATTTCTTGGTTTAAATTTGACTCTCCTTAACCATTCCTGCATTCATTCCTGATTAACATGAGACTCTTCCAATAGTTTTCTATACTTGCAAGTCTGTTTTTTCCATATTTCTTGCCTTCTCATCTGGTCCTTCACCTTATATTCTTTCTTTTGTTTTTTGGCACATTCAGTTGCCGCCTGTTTTTTTTTTTTCCTACTTCTGGTTTAAATTTCCATTCCTGCTTGATGTCTATATGCTTCTGCTAAATTAAGCTAAGAAGTTATCTTAGATTTATTCTCCTCATGTTTCAAAACTTTCACTACATTTGGATATTGTGAGGTCAGTAGATATGTGTGGAGTCCCACAACTGCAGATCTATACATGTAATCAATTTCAAGGAAGCTCATCCCTCCTTCGGAATGGGGAATATATAATCTTGGTATACACTGATTTTTATAAATCATGTGGTAAGCATGAAGCATCCTTCTTGTTTTAATATCTAATCTATCCAACACTTTTTAGGGCCAGTCAATCACTCCAAAACTGTATGTTAGGACAGGAAGAACAAATTGATTTATAGCTTGGATTTTGTTCCTAGATGTCATTGCTGTTCTCAGGATTAATTTAAGTCTTCCAAAGTATTTCTTACTGTGTTTTGTTTGCATTTGTTCATGTTTTATTGCTGATCCTTCATCAATTCCCAAGTATTTATATACTCACTCTTGCTAAAGTTCTTTTATATCACATTCTTGTCCCAAACTGATGTTTTCTTGGTGCTGCAGTTTTCCTGCTTTAAAGGTTGCTTTTGCACATTTAAGGCCAAATGACATTCTTATATCATCTGAAAAAGTTTTGGCAACCTGCAGCTGTGCTTTCAGTTCCTCATCTGATGAGCTGTACAGTTTTAAATCATCGACAAAGAGAAGGTGAGAAGTCATTAGACTATTTTCTAGAAGCCAAATTTAGCCATGGCCTAAGCTGTCAAGTAAACAGCTTAATGGATTAATGGCAAGGCAGAACAGCAACAGTGACAGAGTCACCCTGGAATATCCCTCTTTGAATTTTTATCCCTGGGATAATAATCTGTCCTTTATCATGGCTTAATTCCAAAGTGGTCTGCCATTCTTTCATGGCTACTGTAATGTAATCAATCAGTGTAGGGTGCATCTTTTTTATTCACTCTTATCCATGAATGTGGGATACTATCAAATGCTTTTTT
Source organism: Protopterus annectens (assembly GCF_019279795.1). NCBI lineage: Eukaryota > Metazoa > Chordata > Ceratodontiformes > Protopteridae > Protopterus > Protopterus annectens. The sequence goes on along the minus strand of NC_056750.1, from coordinate 676,039,395 downwards.
GTAGTCGATCCATGCTGTACTTAGATTCTTCCCCTTTTTACAGTTCTCCACTATAACTTTAACAATGATCCTTTGTTCCTATGACTTTCTTTTATTCCCCTTTTGTTCTACTGCCATAATTGAGTTTTCTTCTAAATGACTATAAACTCTGTTGGCGCCAGTTCCCATGTATAATTTATACGTCATCGGAAGGCAAGTCATTGGGCTATAATTTTTAGGGTAGCTTGCAGGTTCACTCTTAAGTAAGAGCATTGCATTTCCTGTTAGCCAGTATGTTTGTTCAGGGTGTGCATATAAATAATTCTTACTCATGGCTAAGTCCTCGTGCAAAGATGTTAATACTTTCAGCCAAAAATTAGGTACTGTATCTGGGCCTGGGGATTTCCAGTTAGAAGCTTTTCTTAACTTTATTTCAATCTCTCTGGCAGTTATTTCATCCCATTTCATATACTGTACCTTTAAACTTCTTATTCTTTCTTTTACTTTTTCTCTCCATTTAGCATCTTTATGTTCCACAGGATCTTCATAGATACTTGTCCAAAATGTATCTACTTCCTCTTTTTTGGCAGTCTTTCAATTCCTTTTACCTTGTTTTCCAGTTCTCTATAAAACCGTTTTGAGTCATCAATAAATTGCTTATTTTGTACTTTTCCCTTATATTTATCTGTGTATCTTTTAAGTTTTTCTGCCTGTGCTAAAATTTTTTGTTTATTTGCAATAGTGCATGACAGATCCTAGTCTGTTCTAATACTGTGCATTGCTTTAATCACATCTTTCTTAGTATTTTTGTTGTCTATTCCCTCTTGTATAATCTTCTAAAAGTGACACTTCGTCTTAATTGCTTTATATTTTTCACTATTCGATACTTCCATGATGATATTCAATTTCTCCCCTTCCTTTCCCTCACTACCCTGTGTTCTTGTGGTAGAACTTTATCAGTTATTAATTTAGCTGCACAGTAATGTATCCGGTTTACTTCTGTTATATCACATGGATCTCTATGGACAGTCCTAATTATTGCATTCATTTTATCAGACTTCTGACTTTTAGGGTTTTATTGACCATCTGCAGTTTATTTCTCTCATTGATCTTAATATATCTACCCATGTCCATTAAATGAAGCAACTCTTCTCTTAGCTCATTTTCTTCTAAACTGAGGGTACATCCCCTGTTTTCAGTTTCCTGCTGGCATTTTATAGAAAGTTCTATAGCATTTTCCTGTAGCACATTCTCTTCAATTTCATCCTGCGTCATCTGTTGCTCTGTCATTTGGGAACTCACTGGCCTATCACTCCTAAACATTGACTGCATCATAGTTTCCACAGTTTCCTATTCCTTTCCTTGCGGTCTAGCTTCAAATGAACGTTATACTGGTTTCCTGTGGAAGGCTCCAAAATATCTTGATATGGCACCTGATCAATTGCTTCCGGTTCCACTGCTTTCCCCTTGATTTGGATATCCATTGCTCTTTCCTATTATGGTGCTTTCTGCATTTGATTTTCTTCACTGAATCCTTCTCTTTGCAGCTGCTCCATAACCTCAATTTCTATTTCTTTGACTTCTCCAGTACTAATCTCTTTTTTTACCTTTCCTCTTAGTCTTCTTATTTTTTGTATTGTAAAGTTTTCCATATCTGGATTCCTTTGCCTGTATTTCTCTTCAAATATCTTTGGTGCTGCTCTTTTTTTGTATTCATTTTGCTTTCTCCCTTGCGTAAATATTACACCATATTAAATCTCTCTTCCTTTCCCATGTCCATATTTCTTCTTCACATGTCTCCTGGTGATCTTGCTTTTACTTATTCTGGGGACTCGCTCCATGATGCTGTGATGTAGTCTGTGTCAGACCTTCTACATTAAATCCTTCACTTCACAGACGCTCCATAACTTCAGCTTCTATTTTTTTAACGTTTGCTTTACTAATCTTCCTTTCCCCATTACATCTTTGCGATATTAATTATTTTATTGTGAAATTTTCCATATCTGGATGCCTTTGCCTGTATTTCTCTTCAAATGTCTTTGAGACTGCCTCCTCTATATCAGTTAACTTTGCTTTCTCATTTGCATAATTATTGCACCATATCAAAATCTCTCTCTTTCCCATGTCCATATTTCTTTTTTATATTTTTCAAATATCTCTAGGTTTGTTGTTTATATTTTCACACTTCCTCAGATGCTTCTTTTTCCAAACAGATCAAAGTTTCTTGATCTATATACTGTTTTTCAAAAATCTGTTGTATTAATGAATACAAATTTTTATTTGAAGCTTCTGACAGTTTTTCCTCTGGAAGTATTTTTCTTTCCGCTAATTTCTCTCTTAATCGTTTTGTGTCTGGAAATTCTGGACTTTTTACATAACAGTAATAATACATAATTTCTTTCTTATCCTCAATAGCCCACTCTATCGTCTTTATGGCTCTTCTTTGACCAATGAATTTTTGTGATTTTTGTGGAACGCTACTTCCTTCTACAACAGGAGGGCCGTCCTCCCCCTGGGCCTCGCCTGGCCCCATTGTAGAAATGTATCCATATTTTGAGGATTCTACGCTGTCAATTTTTCCAGTCCTGGCACCAGTGCACCTACCAGGATTGGGCACTTTTTTATCCTGGGTCTTGTGCACCCAGCTATCTTTCCTTGTTTTTGACTTATTTCTGTCCACGATATATGGTATATAAATGCAGTCTATATATCAGTGTTGCCTTGGTGAGATTTTGTGAAAAACAGGGTCCACCTCGCGAAGGTACTCACCAAGACTTGAGGATGAATTCAATTTCAGCACTACTACTCTCTTTTGCTTGCAGACTTTTCATCTCTCTATTAGGACCCCAATTCTGCAGTGTATGTTTGACTATTTCATATCACACTGCTTGTGTGTGGCAATAATCGATTAGGAACTCACCTAGGGAGAACAGACTACTGGAATCCCCCCCATCTGTCAGCTGTTTACTTCGAAACACTGCTGTCCACTTGCTGATCTCCCTTCATTTCATAGGCCTGCTTTCCCAGTAAATATTGTCCCTTATTTACTGATCCTCCCCAGTCTGGCACAGCTATAAAGCTTTTCAATGAAACTTGTATGTTCAGCTTAACTGGTTAAACTCTGCCATACCTGGTCAACTGATGTGACTGATTGGAGTGGGGCTGAGCAAAGGACAACTGTACAGCCAGAAACATTTGCCCTCACTCCACTCCCCTACCCCCATTTCCACCCACCCCCAGAGCATTCATATTTATTTTAACCTAACCATTCCCACTTAGATTGTCCTACCAATTCATTAAACAGACTAACTACCTACCTTGGAATCAATACCACACCCACCTAAGCATATCCATAAATACTCCCAGCCAATTAAAAAATCAGTCTTAAAGACCTAACTACTACTACCAAAGTCTTATCCCCCAACCACCTCTACGGGACCTCATAACAACCAACTATTTCTCCATACAATACTTACTAAATAGCTTCTCCCCTGAACTACCTTGGCCATGAAACTGGTACCACTAAATGGTATTATACTCATTCTACTCACAGCAGCTGTCCACTTAACCTATCATTTTCAACTAGCCTCTCTCCATTCTACTCACAAAACCACATATATCCACTACCTGTATATAAATACCACTACCACCAGCTGCCTTAAACATTACCAAATCCCACCTAATAACTAACGAAAACTTTACCAAAAACAATATCCAAAAAGCACTCCTTTCAAACATCATAAACATATATCTAAACTTCTACACAATTTAGTAACCATTGCTACAAAACATATTAGTGGTGTCCTACATCCTAACCCAGGTCCAAGCAACAACCCCACTTCTCACCCCCAAACACAACATATATGTAATCTACCATACAAAGGCTCCAACTTGCTACTTTTAAATCTTAATCTTAGAAGTGAGGCCAACAAGGTCCCAAGAACTGCATGCCACCCTTTCCCTTTACTCCCCAGATATTGCTGCCTTAACAGAGACTTGGCTGAAAGCACATATTGCAGATAAAATTAGTACACCAGGCTACAGCATTCTTACAGTAGACAGAAAGGAAAAAAAAGAGGTGGAGTAGCAGCCATACTATTCAAGAACAACCTAAAGCTACCACTTAATCTTACATTAACAAACCCAAATATCAACATCTTACCAACTAAGCTACAAGTTAACCAAAAAAAATGTATAACCATTATAGTCATCTATGTCCCACCTGGCAACAATGTTTCTAAAACAGAATACATTCTCCGGTCTATATTGAAGTCTATATCTCCAGAAACTATCATTATGGGCAATTTCAATGTAGACTGGGCAACCTGCAACTCACACAACCCCAGCAATCATATCAACCTCTACCTCTTCAGTCAACTTATCCAAATTCCTACTAGGACAGACAAAAAGTCAAACAGACCACTAGTACTAGACTGGACATTGATGAACAAACCACACCTCTAGCAACATACTGGCTGTCTAGCAGTCAGTCTCGGTGACCATATGCCAACCTGTTAAGATAACATGTCAACCCTATTAAACATACCACTTTTAGATAAATCTGTAGTAAGAAAAATGTTAACTCCCAACACTTAAGCACACTAACAAAATGTAACTGGTGGCCACTTAAGAATCTTCCCCTAGACAATGCAGTAGAATACTTTACCACCTTAAATGAAAAATAGCCCAAGAACAAATAAACAAAGATGATGGCAGAAGGCAGTGGCCGCAGAAGACAAAAAGCAGAGCACTCCACAGAAATAGCGTATAAAACCTTTAATCACCGCTTTCATCGACTGACTTCCTCAGAATGCATTCAAAAGTAAAACACACCCTTAAATACACATTCAAACTGATTAATAATTAATCAATTATCAATTAAAAACTATGTTAAATACTAAACAAACTCATCTTAAAAAAGGGAATAAGTCATGATTTTTGTCAATACATAACTTCCGATATTTTAAAAAACACTTTACATTTATTGTTTCATTTAAGCCAGGCGGTTTGTCTGCATTCAATTTAATCTGCCATAAAGTCTCCCTTTGTTCCAGGTAGTTCTTAAAGTCACCAGCCCTTAAATCCTGTTTACAAACCTCCACAACTGAAAATACAAATTTCTTAAAATTTAAACAGATTGTAGAATGTTTAAACAAGGCATTGTTGTAATCTTTTGTCTTTATATTATATATGTGCTCTTTGATGCGTGTCCCCAAACTCCTGGTGGTCATCCCCACATAGAAAGCGGGACACGCTGTACACAGGGCAATGTAAACAACACCGGATGTATTACAAGTGATATATCCTGGGACCTCCAAAATTTTATCTACAGTAATAACAGAAATAAATGAACCGGTTGAAATGTTTCTACATATTATACAATTATAACAGCAAAACATGCCTTTTTTGGCAGTGTTAACATTCTTAGTGGAAATATTGTCACATTCAAGCAGTTTTTTAATATTAAAGTTGTTACGAAAAATAAAATTTGTTTTTTTACCAACCACTTTAACTATGTCTTGATTTCCCTGTATAATTCCCCAGTTCTTTTCTAAGGCAGCTTTAATGCGACTAGTGTCTGTGTTCATAGCTAAAGAACAAACTAATCCAGGATCAATAATATTCGACTTAGACTTATTAACAGTGTCTACCTCTGATTGGTTTAAAATAGCTGGATAGTGTGTTAGATGTTTATTAAAAATTTCGTTTCCACTCTCTGTCACTAACTTCTCATCATATCCCCTATTCACAAAAAGGGGCGCGATAAAAATAAATTCCTGTATTAAATCATCATATTTACTAGTCATCCGACTAGCTCTAATGAATTGGCCTCTAGGTATATTTTTAACAGTGTGTTTTGGATGGTTACTTCGATAATGTAAATAGCCATCTGTAAATGTTTGTTTTCGAAAAATCTTACTTTGAAATTTTTTATCAAACTCATCCCACCAAAAACACACGTCTAAAAAATTAATATTTAAACCAATGTTACCTTTAGTAAATTTCAAATAGTTAGATGATAAATTGATGTCCTTAAAACAGGCATCTACTGTATTGTTGTTCCCTTCAATCATAAAGATTAAATCATCTATAAATCTGGAATAAAATATAATGTTAAATTTACTACTAAGAAGAGGCATCTGTTCAATTTCCCACCATGCCATTACTGTATTGGCGTAAGCTGGCGCAGCTGGGGAGCCCATAGCTACCCCTCTTATTTGTTGGAAATATTGGTTTTTAAATAAGAAGAAATTGTTTTCTAATACTATTTCCAACAAATTACAAATGGTTGATATTGTATTATTAGAGAGAACATTTCTATTTAGTAAATAACAGCGTACAGCTTCTACACCGTCATCATGGGGTATACATGTGTACAATGACACAACATCCAAAGTAAAGATGATATGTTTTTTAGAGTTGAAAATCCCTTTCTCTTGAAAATTCCTAAGCTTTTCTAAAAAATGCCAAGAGTCTTTGACATAAGATTGACAGTCAGTTAATAATGGCCCCAAACAAGCATCTATCACCAAGGAAATTCCTTCCGTAATGGAGTGAGGTGCAGACACAATAGGACGAAAAGGAGGGTTAACAAGCTGTTTATGTGTTTTGGGTATTCCAAAAATAACCCCTATTTTAGGGTACTCAACTACACAGAAATTGTATAATTCAATACTGATGTCACCTGACATCAATGCTTCATAGAGATGGTAGTTAATGAAGCGAAACGATTTATAAATGTCAGTTATAGTAACTTCTTTGTATTCATTTAAATTCTCCAGAATATTTAACATATTGGCATCATAAATTTCCTGCTCCATAATGACAATGTTTGAGCCTTTATCGCTTTTCATAAATCTGTAATGTCCTGCTAAGCTTCTAAGTTCTTCTAATGCTTTCCTTTCAGATTTAGTAAGATTGTCAGTAAAATGATTTTTAGTATTAAACAATTTATTAATGTCAGCAATGCATAGTTCCTCAAAAACTCTTATGGTATGATGTAATTTTGGAGTATAACAAGACGGTTTAATTAAATCGTTATTAGTAGATGGCAACTCATGCATTAAATATGTTAAATTAATCTTTCTGGTAATTTTTTTTTTTATATCTACAATTGTTCTACTATTACCACCTTCCTCAACATTCTTAACAGCATGGTCTCACCTAGAACAGTACATACAAAGGCTAGCTATTCACTACGGCCAACTAAAGGAACAAGAAGCCTCCTTAGGCAAAGGGACAAGATTTGGCAATTATGACACACTTGTTAAATCCAAAGTGATTGCATAGCTTACCAACAAATTAGAAACAAGGCCAAACACCAAATCAACCTCAACAAAAATAACTACTATACTAACTTACAATGGAAACACCAACGTAATCCCCAAAAAGTTTAGAGCACATTCAAAACCATTTTTCACCAAGAACAAACCACAACCCCTCCCCCAATTTACCAAACTGCTCAGGAACCATTGCAGAAGAATGTAATAAGTACTTAACAGAAAATATATTATCCCAAATTAAAAACAGTAACTCTGACCCAATAATATCCTCCAAACCTTTCAATAAGAAAAACTCCTCTTTCCAGCCAGTCTCCACAGCTACCATAGAGAAGCAACTAAAGCAACTCAAACCTACCACAAAAGCAGCAGATAACCTGCAAGCTGAATACTTAAAATTAGCAGCTAAAGTCATTGCTGTCAATTCTTATAAATAGATCTATTGCAGAACAATATGTCCCATAAATATGGAAAACTGCTCACAAAAGCCACCTATATAAAGGCGGCAATTCAACAGACCTCACAAGCTATAGACCCATCGCCATTCTCTCCCCGCTGTCAAAACTCTTTGAAAGATGCATCAGTTCACAACTTCTCCAATACCTTACCACCAATAACCTTCTAGCCAACTCCCAACATGGCTTCAGACCCTATCACAGCACCAAAACTGCTCTCCTCAGCTTCACTAATACTGTCAACCAGCTCAGAAATTAAGGCAAAATAGTTTCTGCTGCCTTCCGAGATGCATTCAAGTCCTTCAGTACAGTTTCCCACGATAAAATTACCAACTGTTCTTTTCAAATTGGGCCTTAACTTTGGAACCATGAGAGGGGAGGGTTTATCTACACAGCTGCCAACAAGCTGTAAAATGGCAGCATGATGTCTCCCCCCTTCTCCAGTCACACTAGGAGTCCCACAGGGTTCAATTCTTGGCCCTTTATTCTTCAGTATTTTTTCAAATGACTAATACCGCTACTCAACTAGTATCCATTATCCAATAAAACATTTATATGCACCGCAACTACACTTCAACACCTCCAAGATATAACCCAGAAGTCTTTCTTTGAAACTGTGGAACTGTTGATATTTACTTGACAAAACTTATATCTATCAAAATAATACAAATGCTGTTTTAAGTTATGTACCACAATGATTGTCTACTACAAGAATTGTTGATCTCTTAACATATTGTGTATGTTTGCTATAAGTATGCTCTATTTTTTTCTTCTCTCATGTACTGCATTGTATTGTGGAGCTTTTCTCCCCAGGCCTCTGCTCATAATGGACGTGTGTCCAGTTGGACTTTCCCGGTAAACAAATGTAAAATAAAATAAATAAATAAATAAATAAATAAACTGAATCATAGCTATCAAATTCCCAGCTCATACTTAACCCCCCAAAAAACTGAACTCATGATCTTCCAACCTCCTAGACCCTCACACACCTTCTATATTACTGCTGGCAATGACAAAAATCACTCCTGAACCGCAAACAGAATTACTAGGTGTCAAGTGATAACCTAAGATTCAACCTACATATATCACAAACAATTACGAAGGTACATAAAAAATGGGTACTTTATACAGAAAAAAATTTTCTGATATGTCTAGGATAGCTATTTCCAGAACCCACCTCCTGTCAACGCGTCTATATCAGATGATTGAACATTTAGTTAAGTGAATAACTAAACATCGATCACTAATAATTGCACACACATCATCAAATGGCAGTTTCCACTCAGGGAAACAATGCCGTTGTCCAACAAAAACGAAACACACACAAATGAAGTGGGGGCTGTGCCCCCCACAGCCCCCTAACTAAATATACCAACTCTCTGATCGCTCCTGATTGAAGAAAGAGCGAACTCCGCACAACAGTCAAACTACTTGTTTCCCCGAGTCGAAATTGCCATTCCCAGTTTTGTGTGTTCAGTTATTAGTAATGGACATTTATTTGATTAAACATTTGATCAGCTAATATAGAACCCTGTCAAAACTGTTGTATGCCTCCCCAGTTCTTGTCAGTCTTAGAGAGAGAGAGACAAACTTAAAGAAACTTCATATACGCTATAACAAAATAGCAACATTTGCCAATGACTGTCCACATCAGACACATCATTGCCACTCTTTAAAAAAACTATCCTGGCTAGAACTACCACAACTACCATCACACACTAACTATTATATCAGGCTGAAAAAAACAACTTTACTAAACATTCTGCAACCCTATTCTACCAACTGCAGTCTACGCTCAACAAATAAATCATTACTACAAGTGACCAAATCCACCAACACTGCTGGCGATTCCCTATACTCCCACCATGTAGCAAAAATCAGGAATTTACTTCCTCATACTATTAGAACCACTATCAATACCAATCCGTTCAAAAATGGTCTTAAAAGCTTCCTTACGGACTCTTGGCTTTGTACCGGTGCTAGCCCGGGCTAAGTGGCTGTAAAATTGCTTGCTCACAATTATCCTCCTCATTCTATTAGCATCTCAGTAAGTTCATTAAATCTTCTGTAAATTTACCTGGACTACTACTTTTACAAACCTGCACGTACTGTATCGGAGAAAATTGTCTTCCTTAGTACGTACATTGTCAGAAATAGATATTGAATATATTGCATAATTATTCAGCTGTTACATGTTTTCATGTATTTTTCATGTTACATGTGGAGATTTTCTCCCCGGGCCTCCACTGAAAATGGGTCTTCACCGAATTGGACTTTCCCAGTAAATAAAAGTAAACTAAAATAAATATCCACCAGTTTGCAATCCACAAAGTTACATAAGAGTTCACATTTAACTTGGAGAGTTTATCTACAATGTCTAAATGGGATGTAGAGTCAAACATCTTTGCAAGGCCTAAATACACAATGTGTACTAAATTGCCCTCATCCATTGCTTCAGTAACGTTTTCAAAGAAATCAACCAGGTTAAGCAGGCAGGACCACCCCTTGATAAATCTGAACTGGCTTGAGTCAAGAGTTTGTAGGTTGCTCATGTACTTATTTATTAATTCCATAATGATCCTTTCCATAGCCTTACAGATGAGAGTTTTTAGGCTTATGGGTCTGTAACTACCTATAGTCAGTCGACCCCTATTCTTGCGCAAGGGGATGATTCATGCTGTCCTCCATTCATTCGGCACAAAGCCGGTTTGGAGGCAGACATTGAGTAGCATCTGTCTTTCAAGTCTGGGTTCAGGCTGACCAGTAGGCAGTCTGGTATGTTATCCATCCATATGGAAGTAGTGTTTTTGGCCTTGGACAGTGCTTTGAGGTGTAGCTGTAGTTATGTAATCTGGGAATATAGGAGGGGATGAAATCAGAGCTAAATTTGTCCACTAATAGATTACCTAAATCATCTGGCTCAGAGTATGCAATATCATTTTTGATCATAGCATGCAATGCCATTTATTATTAGCTCTGTGCAGTGCTCTGCATTGTTTCTGGGATTTCTAACAGTTAAAGGCCATTTACTCCAACTATAAAACAAAATCCATGTACAATTCTCCCTCTAGACTCAACAATGCATGTATCTTGAAAGATAAATTAAAACTGTTCTGCCCTGAAAATTAAATCTGTTCCTGATCAAATCCTGACTATGCCCCTGCTATTTTCCAGGGTAAATTATTCGGAAACGACCACATACACGTCAGTAACTTTCACTGTGCTCTTATTTCTGCCTTCTACTCTTCTTCTAACAAAAGCCCCTTAATTATATCTGACCTAATGTATTTCTACTTAATTGCACCCAATGCGGATTATGTTGCTGCAAAACATATTTCTTAATTATCTGCTTTATTCATCCTTAGTTTGTAAGTAATGCTGTGAAGGTTACCCACACATTCTGTATGTTATACAAGTACTACTGTAAATAGTTCTCATGCAGTTTTTTATGTAATGCTGCTGACTGTTATTAGAGTATTCTGTATGTTGTATATATGTACTACTGTTATAATTTCTTGTGGAGCTTTTCTCCCAGGGCCTCCTCTAAAAAGGGGCCGATTTACCCTGTCAAACTTTCCGAGTAAACACATCGAATGAATGAATAAGGCTCTGTAGTTATCCATCTCTGAAGTTATTTTTCCCTCATTCTTGGCTTTGGTTGATTTGATCAGGAGTTCCCTGTTAAGTTTAGCAACAGCATTTTTAGCATCTTGAAATTTCAATTTATTTTTGCATGTACAGAGTTTCTTTCTTTTATTATAGAGTATATTTAAAGTTGGGATCCACAACAGAAGTTTCTTAAATTAAATCTCACTTCTGACCAACATGTGTCCATTTTTGTAAGAAGGTCCTTCTATATTGCACAGCTTGTAAGCAAAGGGGATTGTGCCTAGATTTAGGAATGTCATTGGCCCACTTTACTCAGCCATCATTAGCCCAGAGTATAATGCCCCCTTTTGCATCTGCCTGTCCAGACAAATGCTCTGTCACTACATTCTGTATCCTACAGACTGCTTAAAGGCGAGCTTGATCTGGCACACAAGGTACCCTCCAATCCAATACTGATGGGGTTATTGCACATCAGCAAGTCAACCAATCAGAAATAGTCTAGGGATCTAAACCTCTTATGCAACATAAACAGAATGGTTTGGAGGGAGAGGCACGTCTCACAGGGGATACCACTGCTCTGAAAAAGATTCCCCGTCCACGTAAAGTTCAGCTCTGTCAATACTGTAATGCAACTTGCAGCTACAGATGGGAAAAAACAATATTTAACACAGGACCACTTCCTATACTACTAATGGACAGGCAGATCCTAAATGCTTTATCTCATGCATATGTCTGCTCAAAATATTTATTTATATTTGTTTAAATTTATTTACTAGGGTAATGCGCTGATCAATATGGACCAATTTCAGGTTCAGCCCTGGTAAAATACAAAACACAACAAATACAGAAATGTAAGCAATAACACTGTATATACATTCTAATGTACAAGCGCAAAACAATATACAATCAAGCAGAGAATAATGTACAAAATCCACATTAGGTTCTAAAATGGGTTAATCTTCAATGAATATTGAGAGAGGAGAGGCTTGGAAAGGAAACCGATTAGGTGACATGCCCTCTGTTGAAGCAGGAGCATTTAGCTTGGATGATGTACTTTGAGCTGCCTCCTGAATTTGGACTCTGTGTTGATTTCCTCAATGTCAAAGGTGAAAGCTTGCCAAAGAGTAGGTGCTTAAGTGGAGAAAGCACATGCAGTATTGTGGACGTTGTCTCTAGGGGAGAGTTGGTGTGGTAGTGAGTAAATGCATAGAGATGGAGAGTAGTTTGTAGAGTTGGGATCCTACAAGTAGGTTGGGTCTTTGTTTTATGGATTTTTTCTAGGGTGATACAGTGATGCTCACAGAAAGGAGAGTTTGTAATGAATCAGCAGATGCTGTTAGAGATAGTTTGGAGTGTGACAATATTTTTCTTTGGGGCAGAAGTAAAAAAATAGGATGCCAATATTCTAGTTGAGAAAAGAGATCTCCTTTGCCAATGGCTGCTCTGGCTGGTTGGAATAGATATGGGGAGTTCTTTTTGGCCCAGAAGAGGAGGGAGTTTATTTTGGCTCTCAGTTTGTCTATATGGAAATGGAAGTTTAGTGACTGACCAAGCCAAAGTCCCAAGTATTGAAAGACAGAGATTCTCTCTATGAAATAGTTGTGCAGGTGAAAGACAGCTAAAGAGTTAGGTGTTTGGCAAAATTTTTGTGGAGTTTCAAAAAGCATAGTTTTGGTCTTGGTGGAGGTTGAGTAGTTGTTTATCATTTGTGAGACATTGGTGGTGCTCATGCAAGACTGACTGGAATTGGCAATGAATGTTGGTATTCGAGTGACTGGATAGATAAATGGCGATGTCATCATGGGAGATGGGGGATTTCACAAGGAAGCTTGTTAATGAATATGAAGAGGAGGAAGGCAAGAAGGGATCTTTGAGGTACACCTTTTATAACAGGTGTAGATTCTGACTGGGAGGATCTTATTTTAACTCTGAAGTGTCCGTCAATGAGGATACCAATTTCAGTTAGTTTTAGAGAAGATAATGGTCAATGAGGCCAAATGCCTTTGTCAGGGCTATAAATAGGCTACTTGTCAGGAAGCCACTATCAAAGTTTCAGGATGTCATCAGTTAGGGACCAAAGTGCTGCCATAGTACTTTATCCAGGCCACAAACCATGTTGTTTCAAGGAGAGCAGGTGGTACTGCTGGATATAGATTGAGAGTTGGGTGTATTCTGTCTTTTCACGATGTTTGCCCAAAACTAGGAGGATGAGTACTGGATTGAAGTGAGTGGTATCTTTTGGATTAGTTGCTTTGGGAGGGGTTTAATTAGACCAGTTTTCCAAATTTGTGGCATGATGTTTCGTGCAAGACTGATTATGTATGTGGGTGAGAGGAAGCCATAGATGCTTTCTGCAGTGTTATATAAACCAGGGTTTATATTGTCAGATCCAGGAGGGGTGTCAGAGGAAATATGGCGGTGTGGTGGATGATGTACAGTGGATATAAAAAGTTTACACACCCCTGTTACAATGCCAGGTTTTTGTGATATATAAAAATGAGACCACAATAAATCATTTCAAAACATTTCCCACCTTTAATGTGTCCTATAACCTGTACAATTTAATTGAAAAACAAATCTGTTAGGGGGAAAAACATAAAAAAGTACAATACACTGGTTGCATAAGTGTGCACACCCTTAAACTAATGCGTGGTTGTGTGCACACACTATCACTTTGTTGAAGCACCTTTTGATTTAATTACAGCATTCAGTCTTCTTGGGTACACACCTGCCATCAATTAAAGAGACTCGGATTACCACCAAATAAAGTTCAGTTGTGCTAGTAGGATTTTCCTGACATTTACTCAGTTGCCTGCTACAGCAAAAGCTGTGGTTCGCAGACAGCTTACAAAGCATCAAAGGGATTTCATTGTTGAAAAGTATCAGTCAGGAGAAGGATACAAAAAATTTCCACAGCATTGGATATATCATGGAACATAGTGAAGACCGTCATCAAAAAGTGGAGAAAATATGGGACAACAGTGATGTTGCAAAGAACTGGAAGTCCTTCCAAAATTGATGGAAAGACCAGATGAAAACTGGACAGGGAGGCTGCTAAGATAACTACAACAACACTGAAGGAGCTGCGGGAATTTCTGGCAAGTACTGGTTGTGTACTACATGTGACAATCTCCCATATTCTCCATTTCTCTGAACTATGGGGTAGGAGTACAAGATGGAAGCCTTTTCTTACACAAAAAAACATCCAGGCCCGGCTAAAATTTGCAAAACAATACATTAAATCTCCCTAAAGCATGTGGGAAAATGTGTTCTGGTCTGATGAGACCAAGGTTGAACTGTTTTGCCACAATTCCAAAAGGTACATTTGGCGCAAAAACACTCCTAATCACCAAAAGAACACCATCCCTATGGTGAAGCATGGTGGTGGCAGTATCATGCTTTTTGGTTGCCTTTCTTCAGCTGGAACAGGGGCTTTAGTCAAGGTGGAGGGAGTCTTGAACAGTTCCAAATACAAGTCACTTTTGGCCCAGAACCTTCAGGTGTCTGCTAGAAAGCTGAAGATGAAGAGGAATTTCACCTTTCAACACAATGACCCCAAGCATGCATCCAAATCAACAAAAAAAATGGCTTCACCAGGAGAAAATTAAATTTTATGGAATGGTCTAGCCAGAGTCCAGACCTAAATCCAATAGAAAATCTGAGGAGTGACCTGAAGAGGGCTGTGCACAAGAGATGCCCTCACAGTCTGACAGATTTGGAGCACTTTTGCAAGGAAGAGTGAGCAAATCTTGCCAAGTGAGGATGTGCCATGCTGAAAGACTCCTACCCAAGAAGATTGAATGATGTAATTAAATCAAAAGGTGCTTCAACAAAGTATTAGCTTAAGGGTGTGCACACACAACAATCTATTAGTTTAAGGGTGTGCACTTATGCAACCAGCGTATTGCACATTTTTAATTTTTTATATTTTTCCCCTGACAGATTTGTTTGTTTATCAATTGAACTGTACAGGTCACATTAAAGGTGGGAAAAGTTTTGAAAGGATTTATTGTGGTCTCAGTTTTTTATATCACAAAAGCCTGGCATTTTAACAGGGGTGTGTAAACTTTTTATATCCACTATATATATGGGAAGTGTGAAGTTTATTGATGAGAGATTGTTAAATCCTTTAAGGAAAACTGCTGGAGAAAGGTTTGCTGTACCACATTGAATGTTTTTTGTAGTGAGGGTATCATGAGGAGGTTTTGGTAGGATCCCAGTTTTTTTTCATTAGGGTTAATAAATAATTAGCAACCATGGGATGGGCAGGCCAATGTCCAGCCAAACGAGATACATTAAATAGAGCACAAAAAGGTAAATTGCTTAGACTTAAAATGGCCCCCAAGAGCAGCTGACCTAGCACTTACCTATGAACCTATGGTGTTCTAATTACTTATCTGTTTACACGTGCATAAAACTTAGCGATAAAGGATTCCACGTAAGTGAGGTCATCCTACTGAAAGCAGATTTTGACTTTAATCAATCAAGTCACCACTCATTTTAGCAGATTAACCTTTACATAATCTCTGTATAAAATGCACTGGGATGATGCTTCTAGCTTCAGTCTTATGGCAAACATGACAGATTTGTGGTCTGACTTGACCAAGAAGGAAGTGGCAATTGGGGGGGGGGGGTGTCAAAGCTGCCCCATAATGACAAGGGCCGAGTCCAGGATTTTATCACATCCTGTTGGAGTCTGGACTAGTTGGTTCATAGAGCTGAAGTTGTCCAAAAATTTCTCGGCATACTTTTTCAGGTTGTAAAAGTCTTCCAGTTAATGGAATGGTAATTGAAGTCTCCGAGGAGAATGGTGCTTGGCTTCAAGTATAGGAATAAGTTAAGGGGGGTGGTCAGAGAATCAGCGTGGGTCCTATAGTTAGGATATGAAAAGGAGTTTTGTTAATATTAAACTGGACATGGAGGATTTGCAAGTCAATACCTTTTCTGTGTCTGACAAAATAGGGTCAGGTGAATGAATATGGACACAGCCACCTTTAGTGGCTTAATTTAACTTGTGGGGTATGAATGTGGGTTAGTCACCAAAACTCTTCAATGATGGAGTGCTATAATTGAATTTGAGTTAAGTCTCTGCTATGATACATAAATTGATGTTTTCTAGGGTGCTGAATGCTTGTAGGGAGTGGAGTTTTTTGTTAAACCCCCTAGCATTGAGCAACAATACCTTTATGTTATCTGAATTCAGGTTTGTTACGATAAAAACTTTAGGAAACTGACATTGCGTAAAAAAGGCTCTTCTGTATATTGGATAAATCCATGCCTACTCCCAAAGTCTTGGGGGTTAGGTGCAGCCCATCTATAACAAAGCAGTTAGGAATGTCTACAAGCTCACTGGACTCCAGAGGCTAAGGCAGTTAAAGTACATAATCTTTCGTTCATACTGCAGCGTCATTCTTGGTGGTAGTAGAATGCTGCTTAAGGCTAGCTTCACTGCCTTTGTGCAAGTATTCTATCAGCTCTATATTTCTTCATATAGTGCAGGGAAGTACATCTCAAGTCATTTAACCCCACATGCACTAGGACTATGTCATGTGTGTACTTGGGGTGCAAAGATTTGACTGTATACGTGATGTAATGAATCCTGGCATTTTATAGATAACTGACCATGCCCCTTTTTCCTTCCACAGACTGGTAAATTGGTGCATCTCATTATGGAGTCGCCTACAACTAGGATAGTGGGTTATGTAGAGGTTTCCCTTTTAGGGTTTTTAACGTAAGGCAACATGATTGTGATTTTGGTGCATCATGGAGGGTACTGCCTGTGTTGTGGGTTTGTCAGGTAGGGGAAGGTACTTGTTTGTAAGGTTATATTTAGACAGACTTTGTGTTTTAGGTTAAGAGCCTCAGCATATCTAGGTCTGTGTGTTTGGTCTTATGCTGTGTCTGATTGGTTTAGTGTAATGACAACCTGTGTGTTATTTGTTGTGGCTTTGTGTGAAAGCTTTATAGATAAATAACTACATTTCTCAAACAGTGTCAGTTTAAGTAGTATCTGGTAGCCAGTAAACACAAGACAACTGTAACTGTCTCAGGATGCCCATTTCAACAAGTTGACTACAGAGACAGTTGGAAGTGAGAATCCATGATTCCAGATGCTTACAATAGCACCTATGAGGTTGTCCTGGAGTGCCATCTGTCTAAACAAAATAATCAACGTGCACCTCATGGCACCAACCAGAGCCTCTTGAGGTACTTAATTTGGGCTATTTATATATATATATATATATATATATATATATATATATATGTACAAAAACAATCCCAAGTGCCGTGAACAAATGGATGTAACCAAAGACAATTCAACGTAGATAAGCAATAATTCCACCAAAGTAGAAAGTTCAACGACAGTCCAACGTCTGAAGAAGCTATTTTAATAGCGAAAGCGCTCACGTTTTAGCTCTACTGTTCTAATAAACCTGTTTTTTCTACATTGGAGTTGCTGCTTGGACTATCGTTGAACTTTCTACTTCGGTGGAATTATTGCTTATCTACGTTTAATTGTCTTTGGTCACATCCATTTGTTCACGGCACTTGGGATTGTTTTTGTACATTTTCCATACGTTTGTCTTTGGGCTTGGATCTTGGTTATATATATATATATATATATATATATATATATATATATATATATATATATATATACACATACATACACACGCACACACACACCTACACGCACACACCTACATGCACACCTTAATCTCAGCATATGCAGAAACAAACAGGCTTACTACATTGCATTAGTGCAATATTTTTTTTCTGCTACTATGGTATTCTGTATTCTACATGTGACTCCGTCAACATTTGGCATATTTTAACAAGTGTGCGATTGCCATGTACTAAAAGATATTTGTAATTACTGGGGTTATGTGCTCTTAACATTTTCTGCTGCAATCACTGTGGCAATCCACCTAGTTTACCTACACAGACATGTAACGAACCATTTGTCATAAATGCCTGTGCAATATATACTTAATGAAAGTCATGTGTCAGCTCTTGGTATCCATTTAAGATGTAGCATGTTTTGAGCACTGAGAAAGAAAATTCCTGCTTTCACTGTCACATGATCACCCTAGTGGTGGCATAGAAGTTGGGCATTCCACTTACCCAGCCAGGTATGTACGTTCCTTTTGGACAACCCAGACAGGTATGTACGTTCCCCTTTGGGCAACCCAGCCAGATGCGTACATTCCCTTTGGGCAAGACTTTCAGATTTAAACTATGCTTGAGACAGCAGCAATCATTTTGTGAGATTTCACCAATCCAGCCAGTAAACCTAAACTGAACAAGTATTGATAAAAGCACAATTATTCATATGCAGAGAAAATGCATTAGTGGCCCTTTTCCAAACAGGGGCATAACATGGTAATACATGTGAATATGGCTTTACTGCAATCACAGTACATGCAAATACTGTGTGTAAAGATGGCTGCCACACAGCTACATAATATGCATGTTAATGTACAGAGGTGCCCCTAACATGGATAAACATAGGTTTTTATACATGTTATTACACATGCCCCCAAGAATGCAGTCTACAGTAGCTATGGAGAGACATGCATACCCTTGCTCGAGCGTCATACACAGAAATTCCTGGCTCTAGTGCTCAGATTACATGTTTTATGTATTCATTTTTTTTTTTTTTTTTTTTTTTTTTTTTTTTTTTTTTATTAAACAATTCTGATGTGCTGTTTTCACTGTCATCACAAAACATTCTGCCATTGCCACTATCAAAAGCACACTAAACAAGTTAACCAGACTGCTCAATATTCCAAATACTGTTCCCAAAGGTGACTCGCAAGGGTGTGGTACTAAGCATTATGACGAAAATCTATAAATAGTAACGTGTATAAATGTCTCCATTATAATTCTGTTATTGAACTTTCTCTTAAATTACCGCTTTGTTTTAGCTTCCATTTACAGTTGTATTATAATGTTGTTCTGTGTTTATTCTATGTCAACTTTTTAAATGTCCATTTGCTACTTTTGGTCTTAATCATGATCATAGCTGAAAAGGGCCTGTTGTCCAGCCTACGTAACCAGTTATCAAACTGAAATAAGTATACAGCATGGCTGCTGGTTATCACATGAAAATGTTTCTAGTTATCAAATATACACCAAGTATATTGCCTGGATGATGCACCAATATGCTTGATGGCATATTGCCGAAAAATATGGCAATTTAAAAAAAGTTACTCATTCAACAAATAAACTGCATTTGCAAGACAGGAGTATTCTGGCTTAGGTGTGCCTATAAGTGCTGACGTATCTTCTGATTTTTGCTTCGGCTTTTAAGACGCACAGCTAGGAGTGGTTACGGTATCGCATATATGGGGTTGTCACACATTTTTATAGACAGCTGTCTGCATTCTGACAGTACAGGCATCGTTTTACAACTGCACACACTGTATGAACAGTTGTAACCTCTGCACTTTCTTACCCAGAGTGTAAATGGTTTAGCAGTCCAGCCCACTGTGCATGGTACCTCTGAGACAGACAGACATTTCTCTCGGGTGTTATAAATGCCAAGTTGTGCAAAAGGAAAAAAACAAAGATTTGAATATTCTACCCCCACCTCCTTCTGTTCCCTGTCTGTAATTAGCACAGGTTTTGCAATTCAGAAAGGCCAGCTTCGTCTGCCTTAAGGTTAAAAGGTCACAAGCTGTTGTTATGCAGAATGAAGATAAGTCTGGTTGCAGGTGGTATATTTTGAGGAAATGAAATGAGCCAGCCACTGTGGTTGGGGGGTGGGGGGTGGTTCTCAGTTAAAAGAGAAGGAGATGAGCACAATTCATTCTGAATGAGACTAGGACAAGCCCAGTAAGATGGTATGGATTAAAAGTAGTACAAGAATAGAAATAGACCTTATCCTGCAATACAGAAGAAAATCATGCAATGAGAAAAGTAAAATCAACAAGTCAAATTTTGCCACACGGGCAGAAGTTATAAACATTTAGCAATAACTCTCTCTACTGGATATGAACTGTTGACCCAAGATGAAAACTACCTCCTTTACTATTACTCCTTAAAAAAAACGCCCACCCCTGAGAATGAATATGGCTGATAATAAATGTGATTGTTATAAAATGGACAGCCGCTGCATTGGATCTGAACGATATTGTTAATGGGCATCAGCGCCTCAAATCGATGCCATAACAATCCAATATTAGCCACTGAGTTCACAGGGATCCGATATTAAACAGGAAATATGCATTTAATAAAAGTTGCATTTTTTTTTTAGGCACAGGACATTGATCGTCAACAGACCAGAAGTCACATCTGAACATCTGAATACAGGATTCCATGATACTGATAAATACAAATGTACGGCAATAAAATACCATTCAGGCTATGAAATCTGCCAGTGTTGTAATTCATCTCTGTAGTATTTCTAAACCCTGATCACAAAATCACATAATTCTTGGAACTTTCAGATGGTGTTTCAGGCTGGTACAAGCCTAGCACTGAGCAGCATATTACTATGCTCGATTTCAGCAACTGTCTTTCTGGTGTCATTCTAAGGGGATCCAATATGTGTCAGCTTGGAATGATGTGGTCAACAGAGTACATCGCTTTGCCAAGGATGGTCTGCACCTTTCCCTTCTAGGCTTTCAACCACTGTCTAAAATTTAATCCACCCCCAAAGTACCTTTTTAGGCAATGCCAAATTGACAAAGCTAGACACAGCAAAATCAACTCTACAGACCCTCAAGTTGCTACTGCTCAATGCCAGGAGCCTAAATAAACTACACTTCCTCCAGGCCCTCCTCACACTCGAGAATATAGACATGTGTAGTTAACGAGACATGGATTAAAATGACAGACATGACCCCAGCATTGCAAGAATTCAGTGCTTTCCACACTTTTACACTAGTATTTGCACTGACAAAGGACAGAGATGAAAGTGTCTTGATATACATCAATAGCAAGAATACCTTTAGGGTGGACAAACAGAATGACATACTGCAGTTCTTCCATGTGCAGATTACCATAAACAAAATCCCATACATTATCCTAACTATAGGTCATCTTCCACATCCCAAGAAGCTCACAATGCATACTTAGACATATTTACCATCCAGCCTAACATTCTACTCATGGGAAACTTTCTCACTGTATAGACTGGGAATCCTACATGGCCTCAAATCCACAGGCACAGACATTCCTGGACTTCATAAATCCAAACACCCGTGACTAAATAAGGAATATACCCACCAGAGGCTCCAACATACTAGACCTTGTGCTCGCAGACATGGGAGAACACTGCACCCCACCCCCCAATGTCTTATCCTCCCTGGTAAGTTCTGGCCATAAACCAGCTTCCTTCAAAATCAACTCTGTAATCCCATTAAAACTAGTAACAGTTCTGGACTATTCCAAGGCAAATTACATGTTAAGTGATGGTTTGTCAAAATTCGGAGGCCTTCTAAACCCTGAGAGCATAGCAGCCTATACTGAATTGCTCTCAAACTCTGCACATCCATGTAAATGGATACATAGAGGCTGCTGAACCTGCTAGAAGTAAACCCAGAACTATCCCCAGGAAACAGACTGCCCTGATGGCATCCCAAATTAAACAGGATATACAATAAAAGGAAAACAAATTATGGCAAAAATCAGTAAGGGTAAGTCCCATAAATATAAAATGCTCTCAAAGTTAATAGGTGACTAAGAGGGCTAATTGGATCAAACAAAGTCACCTTTGAGCTTAAAACAGCCTCCCCAGGTGAAAGATAACCACAGGGCTTTCTACAGCTATGTCAAAAACCTCAAGGATAGCACATAGCAATGTGCTGAGCTGGTGATCAGTGGTGCCACATTCACAGAGCCTGGCAACATACCCAACCTACTAGCGGACAAATTCAGTGCCAGCTTTACCAACTTAACATAAACCATCCTACCACAAATACCCTCAGGCATAACCCCTCCAACCATAACTAGAGAGCATGTTCTGGCTGCACTCACTAAAATCAAGAACACAGACTCAGTGGGTCCTGATAACATCCCAGGAGGCCTCCTCAATAATCTAAAATATGACTTATCAGGACACCTGGAGTTGTTTATCTATAGTCATAAAACAAGCTTTAAGCCACATGAATGAAGGACTGCAACTGTTTTCCCGTTTGTAAGGGATGACCTTCAACAGATCCTGAAAAATGCAGACCAATTAGCCTGACTAGTCTCATTTGCAAAGTCATGAAAGAATCATGGATATCAACAAGGACATAGGAGACTTCCAGACATTGGATCCATTACAGTTTGCTTTTTGTCAAAGGAAGGTCATGCTTACTGAATCTGGTGGACTTCTTTGAAAAGGCCACTTAGGCAATGACTAATGGAAACTGTGCATACTGCCTACCTAGATCTGACCAAGGCATTTGATACAGTACCCCACTAAGGCATTTTCAAACGTACAGAACTAGGTATAACCCACTTTATAACACACTGGATACCTAGCTGTTTCACTGATAGGACCCAGGAGGTTAGAATACATGTAAAACCCAAAGTCTGAAAACAGCGAAGTTACGGAACAGCAATTTTTTTTCCCGGGGGGGATCGCTGTTCCAAAAAAAAATAAATAAATAAAAAAATTAAAGAGAAAATAAAGTGGCGGGCTGTGCCCCCCACATCCCTCTACTTAAATATACCAACTCCGAGATTGCACCACAGTGGAGAAAACAGCAAAGCCCAGAAAACAGACCAGTGATTTTTTTTTCCCTTGGGAGGGTCGCTGCTCAGTAACTTCACTGCTTTCAGACTTCAGGTTTTGTGCGTCGACAAATGAGCATTCGCTTTTTCATCGCTTCACTATTCTAATATAGACCTGAATCCATGAGGCCATCTTCAAGTAAGAGGCCAGTCCTAGGCCCACTCCTCTTTGGCATCTACTTTTTGAATTTCAAAGCTGATCAAAGACCAACTAGGTTCTCAGATGATTGCAAACTGGGAGCAGTCACTGAATTCACTCAAGATGAGAACACCCTTCAGGAAGGTATATTAGAGACAAATGCATGGTGCCAAAGCCATGACTACAACCCAATTCCAAGAAATGCATTACAGTATCTTTTGGGAAGTTTGCCACCCTAGGTGACCATGTATCATCAATAAAAGACCCTTAAAACTTGATTCACTAGTCAGGGATCCAGGAACTTGTCTAGATAGTAACCTAGCCTCCGATCAACATGTGTCCAAGTTAGTAAGGAAATCTTTCTCTTTTACACAACTTATAAATAAAGACATGACATCTAGGTCCACAGAGATCATACCACTGTACCCGCTGTACTTGGCCCTCATCAGACCTATCATAGGAGTAACATGCCTTCTTTGGTATGCATTTGACCAGACACGTGCGCAACTGCAACATCAACAAGGATACAGGGAAAAAACACAATGCCCTACTAGGGACCCAGGTTGACAGTAACCTCTCATTTGACACTCACATTGCCAAAGTGGTTAGGAAGACCTTCTATATTGCCCACCTTATCATGAAGGGTTTCACATCTAGATCAATAGAGGTCATTGTGCCCCTGTACTCTTCTCTTATCAGGCCAATGATTGAGTACAATGCCCCATTTGGGATGTATCTTACCCGACACCTGCAGCAGTTGGAAAGACCCCAAAAGTTCCTCACCAAGAGGATAAAGGGTCTTAAACATATGTCATATGCTGCCCAACTGAAAAAACTCCAGCTCTATTCAGTTGCATACTGCCTACTCAGAGGTGACCTGTGCCTGACGTACAAGGCCATGTCCAATCCGGAATTAATGGACATGCTCCATCTCAGAAAATCCAAATCCATCAGAGCCACGAGAGCAAAAAGACTTAAACCTCAACACAGAAATAAATAGGACGTGCTGGAGGGACAGATGCATAACCCAGAGACTCCCTACACTCTGGAACAGAATCCCAATCCATGCTAGGCAGAGCCCCTCACTAACTCTATTGAAGAGAAATCTTGACGAGTGGATGGGAGATCGTAGGTTTACCCCTGGGATCATCTCTGTGTCACTACTAGACAGAGGCACAGCAAACTAAACCCTAAATGGGAGTAGTATTCTCATCCTAAGGGGTGGTGAAAGCCACACACACTCTGGCTAGGCTTATAAATGCCCTAGGGCAGATAGCCTAGTACGAACCTATGAACCTAGTACGAACCTATGAACCTAGTATGAACCTATGAACCTACTCTGATCACCTCAAAGCTCTCTGGCTCTCTACCTGCTATTATACAGGCTTCGGAGAGGTGATCCTCGCCTGGCATATAAGGCATCCCTGGACCCTGTTTTGATGGACCTTTTGCACATGCTCAAAACAAACAGCATCAGAACTACTAGATTGAAAGACCTAAATTTTGCTTGCGAGATAAACAGGACACGTTAGAGAGAGATGTTTCTCAGATAATTCCCATTCTCTGAAACAGGATCCCCATCTACGTGAAGCAGAGTTTCTTCCCTGTCCTTATTTAAGGGAAAAATGGGGCAATGGATGGGCAATTGGAAGTTTACCCCTGGTCTGACTCCTATATCTCTGATGGACAGAGGAAGTAAGTAAATCACCACCTCTATAAATCAAATATAAATCAAATGTGTGGATCACATTTGGGTAGCATGGCTAGGCTTATAAGGGCTCTAGTGGTCATTGGCCCAGTATACAGCTATAAATGTATAAATAAAATCCCCAGTCAAGTACACACTTACCACTGAAAATGAGATCCCCTTATGTGGCTGACACTCCCACTTGGTTCACTAACCCCCCCCCCCCAAAGACCACCCTAATTATACCATGGTCTTCTGCTCCAGCTCCTCTAGTAGGACATGCTACTCACTCACCAATGCCTTATTAAAAAAACTTTTTCCCATTCTGACCGAAACTGAGCCTCTTCCATCTGGAAGTCAATCCTATCCTTTACAATCCAGCTTGTCCATAAGTTCTGTTAGACATTAATGAATTAAAAACCACACACCCACACACACACACACATACAAAGAAAACCAGTCAATGTACTGCACCATGATTTTCTCATAAAGACAATTGCCCCAACCCTACTTAACATAAATATACGAGATTACAGCACCTTGATGGCCGATATTAAGTAAAAAAAAGTTCATTTTCAAAGCATTGCTCACCCTTACCCTGTAAAAACTCAATGCTCCTTGTATACTATAGAAAAGTCATAGGACAGATTGTTGGCAGCCAACACACTGCAGCTCAATTACATGAAGCCTACATATCTCTAAAGATTTGGTGATCTAATCACCAGAAATTACCACAAACACACAGCTCATCAAGAAACCACTTAATCTGAAATGTACAAAATGCAAACACACACACAAATTTCTGAATGAGGTAGGTAGCACCCCCTCCCTTCAACCCAAAGTAGAGGCTGTGCACCATCTTATTGATCATGCAAACAATGAAAGGGAAGCAGCTGATGCAATGTGTCATCTTCATATTTGCACGTTTTCCATCTTGGCAAGTAAATAAAGAATTATTTATTATATATTTTTCTTTGTTTACCGGGAAAGTCCGAATGGGTAATACCCATTTTCAGCAAAGGTCCCAGGAGAAAAGCTCCATTTGCTTACATTGCATTATACTAAGTTCCAGTTAAACACAGAGCAGTTAAATTTGTATTTACATTTATACACAAACAGTAGTTACATTTATACAGTCTTAAGATTTTTACAGAGGTGGAAGCTACAAAAAAGAGAAAGCACACGTGCAACATAGTGAATTGTATAGGCAGCAGGTATGTATAAAGCTGGTTTGTTATTTCAATAAGAGGTTGATAATATGTTTCAGGAGAGTATTTGGGCATTGCACATTGAAACATTTTTAACCCTGTGATGACCATGTGCAAGACCAGGAGTGGTTAAGATGTTGTTTAAGCAGCGTTTTAAAACTACCAAGTTTGTCAGAAAGTTTTATTTGCATGGGGATACTATTCCAGAGTTTAGCAATGCAATGGGAGTAGAGAAAGTGTCCTATAACATTATTTGACTTATTTGTAAGTAATAAGAATGTGTTACTAGAATGGAGGTCCCTTGTTGGACAGTAGGGTAGTAAGTTTTGTAGTGAATGGCATTTTTCTGGATGATGAATGTGTGTGTGCTGCTTAATGATCAGGACTTAAAGACTGATTATCAAAATACGGTTGAAATAAACAGTAAAGTGGACCTTATGAATGAATTCTTCCCTCTCATTGGGTCCACATTCAGCTATTCTTGTTATCCTGTATACAACATAACCCAAAAATCATTTTGGGAATGCCACTCTGGTGAATCAGGATTTGGAATTTCAGCTTTCGGTATTTAGTAATGACCCCAAATGTATATATGTACATTTTACACACACACACATATATATATATATATATATATATATATATATATATATATATATATATATATATATATATATATATATATACATACATATACACACATACATACACACATATACATATATGTATACATATACACATATATATATATATATATATATATATATATATATATATAATGCCCCTCCCTTCTGTTCAATGGGTATATGCACCACTTTCTCAGTCTAACCTCAATCACAGACACAGCTCCATCATGTACTACCACAATGGATGTCCTCCCTCAACACCACTTAGATTCCTGTGCCCTTCTCTCCAAGGCCTCAGAACCAAACACTAGTTCAAGAGATGGTTTGGATGCCTTATGTAAAAGGTAAGAATCTCCCCCTTTCAATAGAGTCCAGTCATCCAAATACACCTTGACCTACCGCTTGCCTTTTCTACTACACTTTTTTTACTAGGGCTCCTTTATTACAGATGTGGCAATAATACCTACATCCTGTTTGCGATAGATGCTCAGGAAGACATTGTGTTCTTCTCCTTGTTCACACCTGCTGAAGGTAAGAAGTTGCATTTCTTGGTACTAAAATTTCACTGGCTGCAGCTGTGGTGTCCTAGAGGGATAAAGCCCTGACTATGGCCCGGTCAACCTGGATTCAATTATCAGCAGACAACTGATAAAGGGGCAAGTATGGATGTGTATGTCCAAATCCAGATGGGAGGGCATTCATTGCAGATGCTCTCTTAGGGGATATGTGGTTCAATTCGGAGAGTTGCCCTCAAATGAAAAAGCAGCAAGCATGGAGCAGGGCCAAATAAATGGCTAGTACAAATAAAGAAACCCCCTAAGCTGTAACCAGAGATGGCAGAGCCCCCAGGATGTCCTTAAAATTCACAGCAGGCCCCAGTGATACTGGAGCAAGTCTGGGGGGGGGTAGGAAAGACAACATGGATGTGCTGCTCTGGGAGCCAGGCCAGCAATGTGAAGTCCCAATGGGGACAAAAAAATTTCAGTCCAATAAATAACTCTGGTCACTGTCTTATCCCACTATCCCTCTCCTAATTTGGTATCCTTCATAAATAGGGTGATTGTGTTTTCAATCCCAATATAATGCCGGTTACAAACACTTTCAAGGAGTCCATCAGTGAGTCCTGTGACACTCCACTTATCAGCTCCCTCTACCACCCTGCTAGAGAGAGAATCACTTCTGCATTTCACCATTTTAGATCCATGCCCCTGTATGCCTCAATCTTCCCATCAGTCAGATGTGTGAAACTGAGTCAGAGGGTTTGCATGGGGTCTAGAAAGGTTACATCTGTCTACTGTCCTTATTCAGCCTCAGCCATAACCCAGTCATATAACAGATGTTGGTTTGACTGGCATGACTTTCTCAGTATAAACCTTTGCTGGTCATCACCAATCCATTTATTTCATCCTACCCCAAACACCCTTGGACTCGGAACCCTCACATGATTTTTCCCATGGTTTTTGGACCTCCCATGTTTGTAACCAGAGATTATGTAACTTTGATGGTGGATCACTGATGACTCCACATCCTTCCAGATCCTTCAGTACATTTGGAGGTAGCATATTTACTTGGAGGATATCCTTTCCTCATCCAGTTTAAATTTCTTCACCTCCTACATAATATTATTCTTTCATTTCTTTTAATGCAAATCATAACTGAAGAACAAAGACATTGCTTTTAATTGCAAAATATGCAATATTTATTAATTTAAAATTTGTTTTCCTGCAGCAATTAGACAGTCACTAGCAAACGTCTTTCAGACAGTCTGGATCATACCTCTCAAACTGTTAATGTTTTCACAGAATGTCCAGAATTTTGCCCCATATTTTTGGTGGCTCTCAAAATTTTTGGTTTTCTGTCAAGTCATTAAGGTGTAAAGTTAGAAAATAATTGCAGATGTTTCAGACTTTATACCTTTCAGAAAATTTGTACTGATGTAAAACCTGCTATTCTATAAACTTTCTAAGTTTATAAGAGCATTATTTAAAAACAAGTGTTCCTATTATCTCTGATCCCTCATTATTTATGCCTTGTCCAGGTATTTCGTGCTAATCAGTTGAGAGGTATGGTCTGGCTGCTGAACACAGAAGTTGCACAAACCTATGAAAATATTGCCCACAATATACAAGTTTTCTACATTGTAGAACAGTTAGAAGGGTTTATAATACTGAAAACGTGTGCCCATTTGTGCGCATGTACAAGCATCTCTTGTGGTGTCAGATAATCTTTCAAGCAGTACAAACAGAGCAGATTCTACTTTAAGGTGTGAAGGAAAGATGGAGAAAAGGAACAGTGATGCAACGAGGCGCTGGCTCAAGCAGTGAGATCTGAACGAGTCAAGGAGATGGAGCAATGTTTTGTAGAGTCGTTTTGTAGTTGCTCAGTCTTTGAAGACAGGAAGGTAAGGAGACCACTGTTTTAAGGCTCAAGACTGAGAATGCATAACCACTTTGATGAAGTTTTATAATCCAAGAATTGGTTTAGTGTCACAGATTATGAGGAGACGAGAGCTAGTTTGATGGTCGTATATGGGCAAGATTCGATTTTATAAGTCTCAGTAGTAAGGATTCGAACATCACAAGCATGCATTCTTTAGTGAAATACCGAAAGCTTTTTCATTTTTTTTTTGAGGGGTTATTTTAAATTTAGACTCAGTTAACTAATGTTTTCATTTGGCCTGATTTCTCTATGAACAATATTTAAGACATAAGACCATCATAATTCTACTGTGGTAGGAAAATGCCTTTATCTTTCAAATTTATTTTCGCATTCAGGAGATGAAACAAGGTTTTCCAGGCACTAGAGTAGCAAATTTTTATTTATTTGTTTTTTAAATGGTAGTTGAAATTGACGGATTGGTTCAGCCATAGTCTAAAGAATTTAAAGTGGAGGCTGTTTTTCAGTGTTTACATTGTGACATCCCAAGTATGAGTAGCTCTGTTACAGGCTAGGTTTTGTACCCAAGTCTCTAGGCTTGGGTTTCCTACAAGTTATTTGCATGTCATAATCAATGAGCCATCTTGAAAGCTTTGTCAAGTCATTCTGTAGTACTGTTTTATCATGGAGTGAGAGGCTAATCTATGCATTACCACATCAGCTGCATAGTATGTGAAAGGACAGTACAGAGAGGATCAGAGAGGATCAACAAAGACAGGGGGCACTAGTACTGAACATTTGGTGTACTTGGAGATGGGGAGGAAGCTGAGTAGGGCACACACACTCTAGCCAATTACCTACTGAAAGATTGTTTGAGAAACCGTCAATGTCATTGTCGCTGAAGAATGGCTGCTGAAAGGATGCTTTCAGGAGACCGTGATGAACTTTTGTCACACAGTTTGAATTTTCAGAACTTGTTCCATATGACTGTTTTACACGTGCTGTGTACTAGTTACTCTGTTCCATATGACTGTTTTACACGTGCTGTGTACTAGTTACTCTGTTCCATATGACTGGTTAACACGTGCTGTGTACTAGTTACTCTGTTCCATATGACTGTTTTACATGTGCTGTGTACTAGTTACTCTGTTCCATATGACTGTTTTACATGTGCTGTGTACTAGTTACTCTGTTCCATATGACTGTTTTACACGCGCTGTGTACTAGTTACTCTGTTCCATATGACTGTTTTACACGTGCTGTGTACTAGTTACTCTGTTCCATATGACTGTTTTACACGTGCTGTGTACTAGTTACTCTGTTCCATATGACTGTTTTACACGTGCTGTGTACTAGTTACTCTGTTCCATATGACTGTTTTACACGCTGTGTACTAGTTACTCTGTTCCATATGACTGTTTTACACGTGCTGTGTACTAGTTACTCTGTTCCATATGACTGTTTTACACGTGCTGTGTACTAGTTACTCTGTTCCATATGACTGTTTTACACGTGCTGTGTACTAGTTACTCTGTTCCATATGACTGTTTTACACGTGCTGTGTACTAGTTACTCTGTTCCATATGACTGTTTTACACGTGCTGTGTACTAGTTACTCTGTTCCATATGACTGTTTTACATGTGCTGTGTACTAGTTACTCTGTTCCATAGGACTGTTTTACATGTGCTGTGTACTAGTTACTCTGTTCCATATGACTGTTTTACACGTGCTGTGTACTAGTTACTCTGTTCCATATGACTGTTTTACACGTGCTGTGTACTAGTTACTCTGTTCCATATGACTGTTTTACACGTGCTGTGTACTAGTTACTCTGTTCCATATGACTGTTTTACACGTGCTGTGTACTAGTTACTCTGTTCCATATGACTGTTTTACATGTGCTGTGTACTAGTTACTCTGTTCCATAGGACTGTTTTACATGCGCTGTGTACTAGTTATTCGACTATTAGAGTCTTTTGTATCAGTTAAGCTGAACTAATTATGATACCCAGAGTTAAAGCATCACAATGGCACCAGGTCATTCTAGCTGTCTCGAAAAATCTGCATCTTTAAATTGAAGCATGTTTGGTTGGATGCAGTAACAGCTTTAGATCTAGAACAACAAGTCTTAAACTGCTTGAGGTAATGGCCTATGGTGGTCTGGGTCCACTACTTCTCAGTTACACTCCATCCCCGGCTATCCAGCTGATGAAACTGTAAATTCATGTAATATAAATTATCAAAACTTATCAACCTAAAACTATACACCTACATGTAAATTCACCATACAAAAATATTTTTGCAAGGGGGGTTGGCAAACCTTTTACCACCTAAGATAGACATCATTCTCCTAGCCCCATATAGTTTAAAATTCTCACACCAAGGTCACTGTACCACAGGGAAAGAGTAACCTGTAAAATGTGTTAAAAGCCTATCTTGCTCTATGAAGGTGGCTACAATTTCTGAGCAGATAGTCAGTTTAATCAAGCAAAGACATTTTTTTCCATATATAGAGAGAATACATAAAAACGAGTACCCATGCCCCAGACTAAAAGCTCAGAGAAAACATGAACTCAGTAACAATCAAGCAATCTAGTGGTTCCCCGAAAGATGTTAATTTGCTTTTAAATACTTATGCAGTATTTGCCCTTATTGTCAGGGTGCAACTAATTTTTACCAAATACTTTTAGAAAAACAGGTCATTTACACTGCATAGCTATAATGAGTCATATGTACTGCTGTATTAATTTTAAGTTAGCACAGAGGATTAAGGTTATAAACTTGCTTCCACTAGTACAAGGTTTGATAACCTAAGCCTACATTTGCTTGCTAGCATTGCTCCTAGGTTGCCCATGAAAAAGGTAAAGTGTCCAGTGGGCTTAGCCGGTTAAGAAAAAACAGCGAGACCAGCTATAATGCAGTGATTACTGCACTGGTATTAATGCAGGAATGGTACAGCAGTCATATCTAGTCAAGTCTAACTGACGTTTAAATTTATTAATTCAGTTTTTCTCATAAGTCATCCTTCACTCTATGATTAAAGAGATTGTATGAGCCATCCTGCATGCAGTCATTTTTTTCCTCTTTAATGGCCAGAACACAAAATCTGGTGGCAGATGTGAGCACCCATAATTACAATCCTTTTCTTCCCATGGAGTGTGCGTACTCCTGTGCAAACACATGCACATCTTGAAAGCAGTCATCAGTGGCTTAAGACTGCCAGTCCTGCATGCACCATTCTTATGGTCATTGTGAAGACACAAGCTTCTGCTCGACTGGCTGAATGAAACCACCATCTCCATCTTCCCAGGGTGGAGGAGTCCATATAAAACTTTCTCAGTTCCACCCTCCCTTGCCTGGCTTTTCTAGCACCCAAGCCATTAATTGATTCTCTGCCATCTGGGTCATAGTGAGGGCTTTTATCACATAAGGCACAACATCCTAACTGTTTAATCTGTTAGGACTGGCAAGTAAACTGTTTCTTTCTGAAGATCATTTTCAGCCACAATCAAAGCCAAAAGGATAAATCCAGCACATAGATGGGTAGTTTACTGCAGCCCACCATCTAGTACATTTCTGAGAGGAAAATGCAGTACCTTTTGAAAACTCACATGGAAATGGGAAGTGCATGCAAAAAAAAGCATATTAATTTTCTTTAAATTTGAATTTTGTCAACTAAAAACACTTAGCCTCACAGTGTAGTACTAAAAGTAATTTAAAGGGTATAGCTCTCTGGCACGTCTTATTTAATAGACATTTTCTGTTTAAAATTAATGGCACTGCTGAAATAAATCACTGCTGTAAAAGTCTTGGCTACTATATCCCAACAAGGATAGAACAGCTGGCCAGTCTTCCAAAGCTCTGGGTCACCTCCCATAAGTAACCAGGCTGCTGGTGGCATGAACTCCTAAGGGAATAAAAAACAGCAGCCTGGGTGCCAAAACCTTCAGGACTTGCTTGTTAACAGAAAAAAAAGGATACTACGGTCCCAGTACACCAGGCAAATGCTAGTTATAGCAGAAGGACCTCAGTCAAGCAACACAGCAAACAAAAAGAAGGGGGATGTTGTGAAAAAGCTGCTATTACAGCAGTGATTTACCAAAACATTTATTGTTATGGCAATTTGACTTGCACAACTGTACTGTGTATTCATTCATAAATTGGTGCTGCAATACTTCGCTATATGGGTAGAACACTAAAACTAAAAAGCTAGAGAGGAAATATATGGGTCTAGGAGCATCTAGAGAAATGTCCTGGCAAGGTCCACTCTAGATCTGGAAAAGGAAAAGGAATTAGTTTGTAGTGCTTTGAGAAGTATATACAGAGGACCAAGTAAGCTGCCTCTAGAAAGCTTTTAGAGTCTACCCCTTTCCAAAACATCCTAAAATCAGCTAATGCCTGGAAGAATGGGCCTTGACCTTACCTGAAAAGGTTCTGTTATGCTGGAAATAAACAAATGGCAAGGATCAACCAATCGGAAATATTCTTCCTGCATATGTCAGAGCAACGAACAGCATTTCCCAGGAGGCTGGCTTAGCTGTTAAGGTGTTTATCTTACAGACTCAAGGTCCAGGGTTTGATTCTCACATGGGGTAATTACCTCAGCTTAAAATGGCCCACAAGGACAGTTGGCCTAGTACTAATCTAATAAATAAAAAAATGAACCTTAACTCAGCCACAGAGTTTGTTCAAAAGGAGCAAATGTTAGTTTTAACAAACTAAAAAAAAAATGAAGATTCCAAGTAGGTACCACTTGTTCTCTAGGTGATTTGAAAGGCAGCCTCCTTTCAAGAAAAGCTTAACCAGAGAATGTGATGACTAGAAGGATCCGTGGGCAGGCAGAAGTTCATAGGTGTATACAAGGCTGTTAACCTCTGGGGTCTTTATAAGCTTAGCCATGCATCCCAAATGAATCCTGCAAGTTTTTTTGTTTTGTACCTCAGCAGTACAGAGGGTGAAGATTAATTACAGGCTGCATCCATCCATTAGAAGTAAAGGTTCTGGACCATGGGTGAATTTCCCATCCAATGATTCAGGTTACACTTGAATAGGGTCAGAAAAAAAAAAGAGCTCCACTTCATGTGGATGGAAGCCAGATTCAGAGAAGGGGGGGGTTCTCAAACACATATCTGTCCCTCCATTATGTTCTATTTACACTAAAATGACCAAGAGGAAGACTTTAATAGAGGAGAAATAAAGGCAAGAATAGGAACCTGGTTCTTGGCGCAATACCAACTACAAAATCTTATCCATTTAGCAATATACGATTTCATAGTAGAAGGTAACCTGATGCACATCCTTAGAAATGAATATGCTAACAAGTGTCAAATCTGAGTCATCCAAGCAGCCAGTTGTAGTAGTTTATGTTAGGCAGTATCAAAAACAACCTTTATATTGTGTGAGTAGAGCCATTGTGCGAGAAAGCTATGGTAACTGCCATTGGCCAATTCCATAGTAAATGACAATTACCTGGGCCAGAAGGGAGTCACCCACAATGATTTTTGGAGAGTCATTCTGAATCATCTTAACGACCCTGGGTATCAGTGGAAAAGGTGAAAATACATGCAGAAATACCCCCATGCTAGGACATGAAATGTTATCTCTTTTACAGGGCTATTTGCAAGGAGTCTTTGAACAGAATGTCATTATTTGTCTGTTTTGCAGGTTGACTAATATGCATACTGCAGGGCATTAACAAAAAGCTTGCTCTAAAGTTAAAATGGAATTAGAGTAAATGACTGAAATCCCAAATTAAAATATTTGTAACAAAGGCTGGCATATCACTGTGTACTCCCTGAAACAATCAAGTAGTTTCAGATAATCAAATTGCTCCACAGGAGACTCTGAAGAAACACCTTCTTCCGAATCAGATCCTGGAACTTGAGCAGAAAACAGTTACTGACATCCTTTATCTTCTGCTAGCTATCCACTCTTTACCCACAAATCCTCTCAATCCACCTCCTCTCGCACCTTTTCACTTAATCCCTCTGTTAAACCCTCTCTCTTGGTGCCTCATTCAACCTAACTTTACTATGTTCTTCTGTCTTTTAGTTCATTAGCCCTGCGTTTATTTCCTGCCATACTATAGTACTTCACAAACTATTCTCTCGCTCTTACATCTCAGTAGTCCTGCATGTACTTAAACACCTTACAAAAGTACTCATGGCATCTCTCTTATCCCACCGACAGCCATACTTCTCAAGCATACCTCATTATGAGGAACGTACCTCATTTGCGGTCTTAAAAAGTTTGTGTTCCTCAAAGTTCCACATTGAAAGGGTCTGTCACGCATTCAGTATTGGGAAATGTTTAACTGACATTCATGGTAAATAGAAATGAATCATAACAATTCATTAAAAGATCTTTTTTTATAAGTAAATGGAGCGTATTTAGATCATCCTATGACCTTCCTAGTTGAAGCTGTTAGTATGTCGTATGTGTTCCACATTTTGTCCATTTGTTCCACATTATAAGGGCTAGTGTTCCTCATTTTGGAGATGGAAAGTTGAGAGAGCTATGCCTACGGCAGCATGTCACCCATCTACGAATGCTGTGTATAAGCCTAAACCTAGAAGCCAATGTTAATTAAGTACCCTGGGCTGTATTAGCTCTACTTATTTGCTGTTGAATGTTACCACATCTACCTTACTCTTCTCACTCACTGGGTATTTAAGATGTTCAGCTACGTCTGTAACATGCGCGATGTAAATAAGGTATTTCTGTACTGTAAAAGCTCTGTTTACTTGTTTATGTTTAGTATAACTTTTAAACCAAAGTAAAGTACGACTACCTAATAATTTTTGTAACATGCACTTTTTTTGTCTTCCAGCCATTAACTGGTAATGGTTAGTATTTTTTTAAAGATTTTCTTTTCCTCCTGTACTGCTGTAACTTTTATAAATTTAATTTTTTCCTCCTCTACTGCTGTAACTTTTATAAATTTAATTTTATGTGGAGCATTTCTCCCCAGGCCTCTGCTGAAAAAAGGCCCTGTGCCCACTCAGACTGTCCCAGTAAACAAGTACCAATTAATAATTACAGCATGAAACTGTACATAAAATGACTAATTATTCTGCTTCAGTTACCTGCAGCAGCTTTAAAAAAAAAAAAAAATGGATTATCTGCATATTTAATTTTCTCTTTTATTCAAATACTCTTATTATAGCACCAGCATACATAACAAAAAACTGTTTCTAAATTCATATTCAAACTGGACCACCTAATGTTGTTCTGCAGTGAGATGATGTTTATTCTTATAGCCTCTTAACATGATGAATGTTTGTTTCCTTAGTACTTTT
This sequence comes from Protopterus annectens, assembly GCF_019279795.1. NCBI lineage: Eukaryota > Metazoa > Chordata > Ceratodontiformes > Protopteridae > Protopterus > Protopterus annectens. The sequence goes on along the minus strand of NC_056750.1, from coordinate 676,003,010 downwards.
AATAATGGCAACCTTTATAGCCTTGTATTAATCTATAAGCCTTTTTACTGCAGTGGTGGTGCTGTGGTAGCGTTGTCGCCTCACAGTTAGACGTTGCCCGTTCGATTCTCAGAGCAACTACTGTGCGACGACATGCGTGAATAGGCATTCCTTCATTAAAGGTTGTGCGTTAGGTTGGGCAAGTCAGCACATAAAACTCTACTGCCAATCATTAGCGGACCAGAGTTCCACTGTGGTGACCCCTAACCGGGAAAAGCCGAAAGACACACAATTAATCTATAAGCCTTTTTACTGTACCATTTACTTAAGGTTATAATGTTACAGCCAGCACCTCAGCTGTGACCCAGATGTCCCGGGTTCAATTGGGCAAATGGGTATTTGACATACTAGCAGGAAGGGATGGTCATTTCAGTACTCCATAAGGGGAGGCTTGTTCCATAGAGGGCAGTGTCCCTCACAAGGTTTCTGGAGGAGCATATCGAAGGTGAGAGAGGAAAAAAAAAAACTCCCCTCAAGCAATCAGTTACTGGTAAGCTACCACTCACCCTTCTGGATGCCATTAGGTTCCAATTCAGCATTAGTCTAGAGGATGAAAGATGATGCTGGAAGACCTGGCAATGGACAGGTGGCACTGAGGTAGAAGGTATTAAGTGAAGGGGGAAGGAAACCAAAAATAAATAAATGATGATGTAATGGTCTGTGCCAAATACCATGATCATCATAAAAAACTAACTAAACTGAACACTACTGGCAGAAGAAAAAATGTCTAACTTAATAAAGTTAGAACAGAAAATATTCCCGGATTCTTGAATCTCAGCATTGCTTGATATGGATGTTTTATATTTTAATAGCAATATTCCGTGGTATTCAATGGATCATAAATATCAGAAGTTATGTTCAACCAGGGAGCTTTCACCAATTCTGACATCTGGATAGGAGCAGTTATTTTTAAGTCTGTGAAAATGAAGAATATTTTTTTTGTCTTTTTACTAGTAAACTATATATGTGCTTTTGTTATCACTACTCTCAGATGAGCTTTATTTCTAATCACCATAGACCGGTTATGTTTGCCAAAGTATCACACTCAACATTTAAGACATGACTAAGTTCAGAAATTGTCATTTTGTCTTTGCATTTTTCAGACATTGACCATTTCAGCATTGGAATTACTTTTCCTTTAACTACGCTTTGTAGCAAACATATATGAATGTTTGATTTGCTTCAACTTTTTTTTTTTTAATTTTTCTTTCAACATCAAAGTTTTGCACTTCACATTCTTCTGTCATATTTACGTTATCTTCTGCTTTTTATCAAGTCACTCTCTCTGTCATGTAGTCCTTGGATATTTTCAGAGATGTGTTGAATTCTCCCTCCCTCTTCTATAGTGAATTCTAAACTGATAAGGCCAGGGTGTCAGTGACTATTCAGTTTTTAAAATCCAGTTTTGAGACAGAGGTTCATAAAAATGTCAAGTGGTTTGTAATTAAAGCTATATATCTAAAAATGATGATAAGCCTAGACTATAGCAACAGTTTTTAATGAATAATTGTGTGTCAATAATATATCAGCATAGTCTGCTATTAGATAGCGTTGTCACCTCACAGTAAGATGTTATCCTGTTCTATTTTCAGCTAGAGCGTCTTCTGTGTGGAGATATGCATGAATGGGCGTACCTTCGTTGAAGGTTGTGTGTCAGGGCCGGCAACTCGGCACATAAAAATCCACTGCCAATCATTAGCGAACCGGAGTTCTGCTGTGGCGACCCCTAACCGGGAAAAGCCGAAAGACACAATAAGTCTGCTATTAGATATAGGACTGCTCCCAGGCCTAAGATCTTGCATCAGCAACTAAGAATCTTTCACATTTTGGACTAAAGTCCACAGTCCAGTACTTTCATTCAAATGTTAACTTTTCAAGTACTTGGTTTCCTTTTTGGTTCAAATTAGTGGCTTTTCATTAGCTCTCTCAAAGCAGCAGCAATTGTACTACAATCTTTAAACACTGAGCAAGCACTCTCCTCTTTTGCATTGTATTGTGGGGTATGTCAAATCAGGCCTCAACTCTGTTTGGATCTGTTAATTCTAGTCCAGACTAGTCAAAATTAATGTGGACATTTGCTTTGATTCCCAGGCTTGATTCCTACTTGCTTGGGTGGGCATATTGGCTCAAGATGCCTTTTTTTCATGGCTTACTTCTTTTTCAGAGTGAGCCTAAAATACTCAAATTTCTGAGTTTTTGGTGATGCAAGATTAGCACCCTTAAGGGAAGGAATGAGACAGGAATGGTGTTTCCTGCCTGTGATCACCATTTAAGATGAATTAATCTCAGAGCTAGAGTAAAAAAAAAAAAAAAAAGTAGGTGGGGCAAAGCCCCTACATAAGAAATGCAGATGGTTTGCCCATAGCAAAAATGCTTGGTTTGGAAATTGCTTAAGTGACATTCTTACAAGTCATGATTTGTTTACTTGAAAGTATAGTTAGGATTCTACTTTCTGTACAAAATTCCAGTTGATTATGTCTGTTGAGAAGTGTAGCAATATGTGGTTCTCCAATAATGGTGTTATTTGCATTTAATATTGTATTTCTCTGTGTGGCCATGCTTATGCGCAGTGCAGCATCACCTCAGTTGGATTATTTGGCTTTGGTGACATAACTGGTGAAGCACTAACATAAAGCCTCATCACTTCTATGATTACAACCATTTTCTGTTTTATAATTCTTCCTCAGCCTTCCATTTTAGATGACATAGGATTGCTCTGTGCATTCAGCTACTGGTTTTACATTCAACCAGGCAGCTTTGCTTGAAAAAAATGTTCTGTTTCCAATATTAAGTCTTTATATTTGATTAACTAGTTGTATCAATGCATGTGACTTTTGAGTTTGGAAAATTCATTAGAGAGTATAAAAATCCACAAAGAAATGGTGAAGTAACCAAGGCACAGAATGTCCTAGTTTAAACACAGTCCACGAATTAGTACTTGAAGTAAAACCAGTCATTCTGCAATATGTACAGTCATATTGGAAAAACATTTCAAGTATAGATACGTAATAAACACTGCAACATAAAATGCATTAGTTAAAAACAATTAAAACATATATTTAATATTTTACTTTAAGTACCAATTACTTTAAGCATTAATTGGTTTGATTTGATTGGTTTGAATACTGTTTAAATATAGTTGAGTAGGAAGTGTTTGTTTGAAGGTCTGAAGAAGTTATATGTGTATCATGAAAGCGCTTACCTGAGTGAATAAATTTACCTTGGATTTTACCTACGTTTCATTCATTCTTGGACTGTGTTTAAACTAGGACATTCTGGCCCTTGGTTACTTCACCATTTCTTTGTGGATTTTTATGACTTTATTGTACCCTGGTGGAGTATTTATCCTAGCTGTTTCCTGTCTAGTGTTTTCATTAAAGAGTATACCGTGTTAATACATGCAGACTTGATATTTTTATTTCAATTACTTTTGCTTCTGTTTTTACATTCTCAATAGAGTCTCTGAGTGGAATGCAAATACCTTCAAATTATCTTTCTGTAACAGAGGCTGTGTTGTAATCTTTAAAATTTGTCATTAGTGTTAGCTGAGGCTCCTGAATTCATTGGAGTTTTTTACCTACATTAATTATTCTTATTAATAGATGTAGTTTTCTACTGTGGTCATTATCCATATATTGCTTTGGCATAGATCTGGTCATTTGGCTTTTTTACTTTGATTGTGAGCCTGTTCAGAAGCTTTCAGCACATATGTCCTATTATTCCATCAAATTATTCAAAAAATGAGTCCTGCTTCATTTTTTGAAAATATTATGAACCTTAATTTGAAATTGTACACAACCTCAAAAAACATGCTTTTCAGAGATTTTGACCATACACCCCTAACTTGTATACACACCAACTCAATGGTCGTAGTACACTAGAGAAAACTGAAAGCCTACGGCAGTATACTGTCACCTTATTTTATTCAACTAAGTGTATTTTTGATTAACTGTGGCAAAAGAAAATTGAAGTAAAGCTGCTGAATGGGGAATGCCTTGCCAAAATGTAAAAAAGCCTTAGGAGGTCTCTTGTATGTTATTTATTTTATGTATCCTTGCTTTTCTTTTGGGCACTTTTTTTTAATAAATTAATATCTTCAGTCAAATTTGTCTCATATTTGTTGCATCAAAGTTCTTTATTTTATTCAGTTTCCGTTTTTTCAGATTTTGACTTTTTTTTTTAATATACTTTTAAAACTGTTGGGATACTCCTTGACATGGAACATTTCTATCTTGCTTGTACCTTATGCATTTCTAATCTGGTAATAAAACAAAAACTCAGACTGATAATACTAAAATTTGACAATTTCTTTGAGAGTACCTGGGAAATCAGTTTTTGCAAGAGCTCTTAATCCTGTTTAGTAGGTATACTGCACTCTGGAGGGTAGCATCTTTCAGATAAGATGTTAACTTGAGTTCCCATCTGCTTGGGTTGGTGGCAGCTCATCTGGATGCAGAAGACCCCAGGGTATACAAAAACAACATATTTACAAAATATGTTCATATTTACAAATATTTATATGACCGCGGTAGTGGTGCTGCGGTAGCATTGTCGCCTCACAGCAAGACATTGTCGCGTTCGATTCTCAGCTAGAGCGTCTTCTGTGTGTAAGCATGCATGATTGGGCGTGCCTTTGTTGAAGGTTGTGCATCAGAGCTGGTAACTCGGCATGTAAAAATCCACTACCAAACATTAGCGGACCAGAGTTCTGCTGTGGCGACCCCTAAGCCGAAAGACACAACATTTACAAATATTTATATACATACACACACCTGTTTACAGAATCATACTAAATGCTCATGTCTATGTGCCCCCACTCCATTTTCCAAACAACCATCTGATTTTACTTAATATTGTTGCCAAAATCTATTTATTCTTTCATTCCATATAACAAAACAGACAAGTTATTCTGACATAGTCTTTGCTTCTATTCTTATAATATCCATATTTAATTATACCCATATTTATCTACTTATATCTTAAACATGTTACTGCAGTTTTTTCATGATAATGTAAACATATTCTATCACTTTTCTTCTTATACGGCATATTTACTTATACCGGCAAATTTATCCATTACCAGTTTCTACAAAAAAAAATATTGACTTTCTGATTACACCATTTGAGTCTTGTTTTTATACTTTTATTTTTCATCTGTTAGATTTGTCCATAGTTTTACATAGTACATGTTTTATCATTGCATTATACCATACTTTGCTATTTTTATTTATATCAATTTTCTAAAAAAAATATATATTTGTCTTATATTTTATTTCCTCATTTATACACTCTCTCTTTTACTTTTTACCATACTCCAAATTTATCATACTTATACTTATAGAATTTTACTACTAATCTCTCAACTTTTTCAATTCTCCACTAACACTTTGTACACATTTAATGAAGCAACATATACCACTGGGTTAATTAATCCTGAACAACCTTTTTATTTACATACAAAACTCCTTTTTACCTGGTTTAATCTATAACACCATATAAATGAAAAACGTATCTGCAATAATTAATTTTCAAATATTGTTGGCAACATAAATACACCTGCTAAGTATGTTATTTTCAGATCAGTACTGAATTTATCAACTAAGTCTTTTTTCTGAATGATAATTTACATGTTCCCCAGAAAAGACAGGTTTGTTTAATTTCTTCTATTTTCCATTTCCTAAACCTTTAATTTTTTTCTTTATTTAAAGCCATTCCCATCATCTCTAGACACTTGTGTATGCAAATTACTTTTATCCAAATTTTGTTTTTTGAAATTAGTACGTCATCTGCATATGTTAACAGACTAGGAATTCTTAACCTTTCAGGTGTTATATACCCTACCTCCATCATTTTGTAATTTCACATACTATCACATCGTAACTAATATGAAGAATATACAAATCACTGGAAATCCCTCTCTAACATCACTCTTCATAAGTACCTCTTGTATTAACCAGCCATTTACAAGTATTTGTGCTTTATTATTAATATACACTGACATACATAATTTCCTGACTTTCTCACTTGCATTATATTCTTTCATTATTACCCATAACATTTCATGTCCAGTTGTGTCAAATGCCTTAAGGTCCATCTTCTTTTCTGTTCATAATATCTACAATTTCTGTATCATTAATAATTCTTGACAACCCTTCCTCTTTATACATATATATATATATATATATATATGCTATCTTCCATATTTTCCATTTTCATTTCAAATCTCGTTTGTATTATTTCTATAAATCTTATAATTATTCAACACTATCAATCTCCAGTTTTTCTACCATCTTCTATCTTCCTTCAACCATATAAATTCAAGCATTCCACTACATAATTCTTTATACACAAAACTTTCATTTAACCACACATTCAAAATCTTTAAAAAATATTTTGCCAGTCCCTTAAATTTCTATACATTTCATACCCTATTCAATCTAGGCCTGCAGCCAAATCTATATTTACTTGTCCTAATACTTTATATAGCTCATTTTAAAGAAATCTCCTTTTCCAACTCTTTTTCTGTTAACTTTTTTCACTTTTCCACATTTTCCCTACTTTATTTTTTCTTTAAACATTTTTTTATACGTATTGCACTTCACTATTCATAATCTTTTCCAGAGCTCTATTTCTCCTTTCACATTTTTTTATTTCTCTCATTATACTACCTTCTTTTAATAATCTGCTTAATCACTTGATACTTTTTCCTTGTAAAAATTATGCTTGTGTAGCAGTTCTTGTATTTTCCTTGATTTCTTTATACAATTGTTTGTCAAAATACTTTCTATCATTATGTTCTAAATCTTCCAATGCATCGTAATATGTTCTTTTATATTTTTTTCTCTAAGTTTTTCACATATTGCCACTGCAAAAAACATTTTTTATATTTTTCCTTAAATATCCACCATTAAGACCAATTTTTATAAAATATTCTGATAGTAATATGATCTTTCAACAGGCCACAGTAGTGCAGCTGTTAGCATTGCCACCTCACAGCAAGAGGTTCCCCGGTTTTATTCTCAGCTGAAGTGTCTTCTGCGCAGAGTCTGCATGTCCTTCCTGTGGTCAAGTGAGTTTTAAAGGTAGGTGCATGTGTGCCTCTTCTGAGAAGGCTGGGCACGGGGTTGGCAATGACACCATAAAAACACCACTTCCAATCAATCTGCAGACTGATGATCTACTGTGGCAACACCTAACTGGGAAAAGCCAAAAGACATTGCATTGATAGTAATATGATCTTTCCATAATTGTATTGCAATTCTCTCGCCTTCATTCCATGCTTTCTCATTTACCCTTTTTATTCATTTTTCATATTTTTTATATATTTGTTTTCCTTTATCTCTAGCCATATAGCAAGATGATCAGAAAACCCTGTTTCAACTACTTCCCCTTCTCCTATTACTAAACCCTCTGATACTATAAAATAATCTCAGTAATATACTTACTGCTTTTGTAAGACCATTCATTTTTGTATCAAAGTTTTAACTTGCCACATCTTATAACTTCTAACATTTATCATTCTTTTTAGACTTGCCTCTTAAATCACAGTTAAAGTCTCATGTTAATATAATGTTCATATTTATCACTTCTTCTTTTGGCTTTTCCCAGTTAGGGGACGCCACAGCAGAACTCCGGACCGCCAATAATTGGCAGTAGATTTTTACGGTGCAGAGGTGCCAGCCCGATGCACAACCTTCAACGAAGGCATGCCCATTCACACGCCTTTCAAACACCACTCGACTGTGGGGAGGACATGCAGACTCAACACAAAAGGCACTCCAGCCAAGAATTGAACAAGAGAACATCTTGCTGTGAGGCGACAACTCTACTGCTGCACCACCGCAGCCTAGTCTAAAATCTAATGAAATAAGCTTTCTCCTCCTTTGCAATTATTATAAGCATACAATGTTATAATTCTATATACAGGTTCTTTCCATTTTAAATCTACAATGGTTAATTTAATCTTCCCATTTTTGTCAAAGTTACATGTGATATCTTTACAGTATTTCTACAGAATATGGCTATTCCAGAACCTCTCTCACTTCCCAAATTCCAGATTTTTCCTCCCCATAGTTTCTCTGCTTGCAATCTTATTTGTTAAAAATATTTTGTCTTCTAATATAATTATATCTACACAACAAAATTCCAAAATTTGCTACAGACACCAGCTATAGGACACATCACTGCACTGCCCTCAAACAACTTTGCTGGCTAGGACTCTCTCTACTAATAAGTAATCACCAACTGTGCTTGTACATAAGATCCTGCACCAACCTGAAAAAAACACCGGCACTTCAAAACTTATTAACTCCTTACTCTAACAAGCATATACTTAATTTGAGTAGCAAATACCTGTTAAATGTTACCAAAGCTAACAATAAAATCAACCAACTCCCTTTTCCCAAACTACACAGCAAAAATCTGGAATAGCTTACTATCAGAAATAATGAGTGTGATGTCCTCACTCTGGAACAGTAATCAAGGAGCCTGAATCCTCACCACTGATACTGGAGAGAGACATTCACTTGGAATACAAATGGATACACTCCATGTTTCCAGATGCAGACCTCTCTGCATCAAGCATAATTTCCCTCAGGAGTACACAGGGAACAGTCAACCCAGGGTCTGGATTTCTTTACATCTGTCTCCCCTCCAGGGCCCCAGTAAGGCTCCCCACTAGCACAGCTATAGGGTTAAGTCCTTAGATGAGTGTCCAAGTAATGTCCTCCAGCACCCTCTGTAAAACCAGTGCTTCATATTCCTGCTCCAAGTAGCTGATGCACACACATATTCGACTTTCCCACACATCCACATGCGTATACACACACACACACACACACACACACACACACACACACACACACACCCGAGAAAGGCTGGCACAGATTTACCCACAGTGTCCCTTCTGTCCAGAATTTAATGTAGTTATCACTGCCACTAGACACTACAAAGCCAGCTATCCAAGCATCTTGCAAGGGTACCCAATTATACTTCGTGAAATTAATATTAATACAAATGGTAATGTTGACCAAACAGACAGGCTTTGGGAATGGCTATAGGTATCACCAATAGATACAAGTACTGTCAAAAGTTAAAATATTCTCTAAAGGATCAGCCACAATAAAAAGTTTAAATATATTTAATAATAAATGAACATGAAATTAAGAAATATCTATTTACAGTAAACACCAAAGTTTCAGTCACAGGAAATATTTAAAGTAGCACACCTGGAAAGATTCACACAGTTGCAGAAAACAACACTTAACTATTCCCACTATAATTTCTTAATAGAGCAAGGCAAGATGAAGTAGGTGAGGGATCCTTCTATGTCAGGTTCTAAGAAACAGACTGCCCTGAGACTTCTATCTTGCCTAATATTAACATTATTTCTGTACACAATGACATCACATACATCTGGTCATCTGACTTCTAGTTCCCATGCAACCCCCCTCCATTGCTAGAAACTGTTAGAATTTAGCACCTACATGTCAATAATCCACACAAAACCATTTCTCAGATTTGGTACAGCTTCTGGAATTCATAAAACAATTACAAAATCTACTCCTACAGATACTAACAAGCCATGCTCCTTACAAACATTGCATCTATGGCTTCATCCAACACTGTGAGATAACATCTTTATGGCATAGGCCCAGTAATTTAATTTTTTATTATTTTCCATAGTTAGCTGGAGCAGAGCTTAACCTCGTCTTCCAGTATCTTCTTTTAACAGAGATGCATTTAATTCAGTTACAACACAGTCAGGATCCACTGTTAGTACATTTCTAAACACAAGCAACTTTACAAACCCATTTTCAATGCAAGCATCTGTATAAAAACAGTTTGATATTCAAACATAATTCTTTACTAAATTCCAGCTAGCTGTGCTGGCATATATACATCATGTGCCCTAATTCTCCTGGCATAGCTAGCAATACCTCTCATCATCACAACATTTATTACCAATTTATCGCTTCAAAATAACTCAAGTCTCACTTAAACAATACATGGCTATGCTCCTGTACAAATCATAGATAAGAAAATAATTAAATGCACTGTCCTATTTACTCAAAACACTCTCTCTAGGTAATACTAGTTCTTCACACAAATCAGATCACATCTCACCTTTCAACTTATAACTCGTTCTTATTAGAATCTAATGTGCATATTCAAGGACAAAGAACTATTCAAGTTGCAATTATGTTTTATGTTTTTATATACTCTACTGTACCTTCTACTACTATAGACTATCAGTCAATTTAGTATATTAATGAAAATTGCACACCCACAGATTAGTTATGCCCGGTTTATATTCTACAAGTCATTCATTTTTCTGATATTATTTTTTTCAATGTTGTAGGTTTAACACAAATGTCAAGTCATGTATATGTAAACCTTGTATTTGTAATTATAATCATTGTTACATGTTAAATATATAGCTTTTTTTTTCCCCAGGCCTCCACTGAAAAAGGATTTTTGTCCAATTGGACTTTCCTGGTAATCAAATATAAAATATAAATAAATGTATTACACCACTACAAAATTCCTATTCTTCTTACTATATTCTTAATACTATTCACATTTACAGAAAGCACTCAAAAATGTTCATTTTCCCTTTTTCTTAGATTCATGGTTTCATAAGTTCATAGCTAATTGCTAGGCTAATTTTCTTAATAGGCAATTCTAAGCCAAACCAATTTCCTTCCCAAAGGTGGAAATCAAACACTGTACCCTGTGTGTGTGAGTCAAACACCTTAATCATTATACCAAGCCCCAATCTTTTGCTGTACTTTTTCATTCATTTCTTTTTTTCCCTACTTATCCCTTTAAATTTTATTTTTCTGTATTTTACCCTTTTACCAATAGAATTATTTTCCCCTTTTACAACCTCCCAATTTATGTCTTCTTCCTCACTTATTTCAGAACCAATGTCCTCTATCATTTTGTTTCTCATCCAAGTCTTCTTGCAATCCTATTTCTAAAATGTCTTTTGTTAGTTTTCTTATCTTTATTTCTTTTTCCTTACTGTTATTTTCATTTTTCCAATATATTCCATAAATGACCCACATTACTATATCCCAGCCAACAATCCATAAACCTCTTTTGTCAAACTTTTGCAATGTCCAGTACTTCTTTACATAAAGCTTTCAAATGTCCTTTCAAAGTCTCTCATTCTACCCTCTGTTCAGAATTGTACACAAATCTTCATTTTTATTTCCTTGTTAAATGCTTGTATCACATTAAAAGATTTCATGGGCTGCATTCTTTTTTTTTTTTTGTATTCTCCGTGAACATTTTCCATAAAAAAAAAGTCTCAAATATATCACAAAATGTTTTAATAAAAATACATGCTCTTAATGCATGTGTTTTTACACCTAAAAGGAGTTATTAAAGTGTCCCACATTTCATACTGGTCTTCTTTACACTGAATCCTTACCACATAACATGTTTTTCATTTTCTTTTGCCTTTTTTACTGCTACTCCACTTTTGCCTTCTTTTACTTTCTCCGTTTTCTTTTCCATCTCATCCATATTCTTCAGGAATGTCTCTGCATCTTTTGTTTTGTATTTTCTCCATAATGTCCCCCCAAGAAACATTTCCTTTATTTTCTGGCTCACTCTGCACCACCATTTCTTTAAGTAAATCATCCCACAATCCTATCATTTCCTGATCCGTCTCCAAAAAAGTTTCTTTGAAATGTTTCCTCAGAGTCTTGCACACATTCTCTGGTCGTGATATTTGCTTTCTCCTTCATTTATTTTGCCCTTCTATCTCCTCCTCTGTCCATCTGCCTCCCTGTTCCTCCAGGCCACCTCTGTGCCTGGAATGGAAATAGAAACTGTTCCTCCAAAATGGATCCCACTCACAATAAGTAGGGTAAGGTCCCCAAAACCCTGGCTAAATTTCCCTAGTAATATTAATAACACCTCAGTCATCCCCAAAAAAAGCCATTAGCCTAACAGGACTAACCCAGCAAATAAAAGAGATAAATAAATAAAAATACCAGTTTTCTGTCTACATGAACCATTTTTCTTCACTTTTACATAATAAACTTTCATGTTCATTACTTGAATGAAAGGCAAAACAAAGGGAAATATGCAGAGAATAGTAGGGGAACTAATTTAAAGGAGAAGTTTTATGCAGAAGTTATTACTCAAGTCATTCTTAACACAATTCACCACAGATGCATTGCTGTTACCTTATGGAAAATATTCTGACTGAAAACAGGGACAGTACAATTTTCAATAGTAATTTCAATTTTTTTTTTTTAGAAAACTTTCAGCAACATGTGTACATCAAGTAATGCAGGCATTATTCCACAGACATCAACTAGAAGCTTCTCTTTCAGGTTTACACCAGTCAGTATACATCTCCATAACCAACTATTAATAAAAAGCATTAAATATTAATCTGTGGAAAAGACTGCAGCAAGAAAGCCTTCAAAAGCATTTCCAGTTTTGGAACTTGACAGAGGGTTAAGCATTTATCCAAGTGTTGGTGACACCTCCACAAGTTCTTTTTTTCAGCTTAGCCTATGGCAACACTGTCTAGACCATTCCAGGATTCTAACTCTACAAGGGAGATTCATATTATTACTGCATGACAAATATAATGCAACAAAGGGCACGCACACCATAGAAAATATCTGTTTGCATAATTAGGCTAGCATGATACAAGTACTGGCCACATGATAATTCACAAAGGCTCCATATGAAAATCTGCAGAAATGACTAACACAAAGTATTCTCTCAAGAGAAGACAAGGTACAACAGCACATTACATTAAACAATTATGTATCTAGGTGCAACACAGTGGGGAGTGACCAAAATGTGAAGACACAATAAATTAATAATTATTTCTGCTCACCAATCAGATTCTCTTCATTTAAAGGAAGACAGTAGAACTGAAATAACCCTTCCCCCATCAGATGTACTGCCTTACACTGCCTAGTAATAGTTGTGCAGCAAATGGTTGCATTCTGCTTAGCATATTGTGCTGAGCACCTCAACCAAGCAAGCAGCAATTCAGAAAAAGGTGACCATAGTGACAAGGCACTGCACTGACCTCTCTGTGGATAACTTCTGCACACCAATATGTCTAATGGGAGACATCACTTTCTGTATGCACTTAGTGCATTAACACACTAAGAATGTTACCATAAATGGCTCCTTCCACCTTCACCAAATTACAGGATCACATTGTCCAGTCTTTCTTACTTTAAAGGGAACCTTCCATCCTGCAAGTTCATTCAAAACAATGTAAAGTAATAAATGTTTAAACCCTCTGACTGAACAAACCAACAAGCATTCCCACTGCAAAACCAAGCTTTATCCGTGGAACAATTTGGTGGCTGCACTGATTTATACCTTGACTGCAGCTACTAAAAGACATCATGGCACAGATTTTCTCACTTACCTGCACCACTAACACTTACAAACATAACATATTAAAACTTACCTATTTTGTAGCACCTTTGTTTGCAGTGTCACTTAAATTATCTTTTAAATTTGAAAAGACAATCGATTGGCGCTACAAAGATATGCCATTGTTACAAAATATTAATATACTGCAGTTAAAACAATTGCCAGTGCAGGCTTTCTGAACTCCTCATGCAAGAGTTTCTGTAAATAAGTGATAATTGGTCTAAAAGTAGACAGACTATAGGCTGCATAATTTGCATGGAAGGTCTAATTTTTTTTTATAATTTTTTAGCCTTTGATGGGGTTAGTCACATTAAGTTGGTGACCTCTTTTCAGGGGAGACATGATGTGGTATTTATATGGACTGGGGAAATTTGGCCAGGACAACATAAATTCCTTACTTTTTTTGATAAGTGCCATATCATCTTTTAAATCACCAACTCAGGAAGAAGAGTCTTCAGTTTAGCATCTCATTTACGATAACTAATGAAATGTACGGATACAAAAAACAAAAAATCAAAGAGTGGAAGCAACTCAGAATGCTGTAATGTACTTGAGAAAGAAAAAAAAGTGTTCCTGTTACTACAGATATTCACCTTACAAGTAATGTTAGGAACAATGACAAACACAGCTTATGCACTAACTCAGGAGTCAATGCAGTCATAAAATTACAGGAACTTGAGCAGCTAATGTGGAAAGAACTGAACTTACTTTCCCAATATGAAACTTTTAAAGAAACATTTAGAGTCCAGTGTTGCCCCACGAGGGCTCCATATGGATCACTTACCACCAACTTTTTTCAGTCGGAAGATGTGATCTGTGGGAAGAATGGAAGGACTGTACTTCTGTAGGCTTGTATAGCTATTGCAATACAATTGCTTGTCCAAAAGCTGATGTATTAGGAGTCACATAATTAATAAGCGCCTGTTTTTAATCATACCTGGATATTCTGTGCACAAGTAACGTATCAGTATCCCTATAAACATTTTGTTTGTTTTTAATTTGTTATAGCCCAAATGACCATATGATAGCATGCCTGTTATAAAGGATATAATCATGTGAAGTCTCTTGCAGTACTTGGCAGTCACAGGAAAGATGTTATTGAGCCTGGTACAATAAATAATGCCTATGTTTGTGATCTATCAAATGCACATGGCTGCTACTAATTCACTTGAATTTGAGCTTGGATCATGATTGAAAAGAGCATACATACTCAAGCCCCTATCTGGGCAATAAATAGAAATAAAACCACACAGTGAATGCGACTTTTGGGAGCAGCCTCCTGGTCATAAGTGTTAAATCTGGGACTGCCATATTTACCCTATATTATAGGTTGCATACCCATAACCTGACACAGCCTAGACAATATGAACAAGATCGTTTATTTTTCTAATTAGTTGTAGTAACAATGCTGTACATCACTGACTTTTTGTAGGTCTCTGCAGTCTGTACACAACGTCAGTGTGTCGCTTTTTCCATTTTGTCTGATTTGTGTTATTCTCCAGATGCTGACAAGCTTTTATTGTAAAGCTAATTATTCCCAAGCAACTAATTTGCATACTTTTATTACATATTCAGAGCTGTAGTTCTACCAAGCATGCATGCAAATCCAGCCAGTTAGCCACCCCACTCCCAACAGCATGTTAAATGACAGGTGTAACCTCTGGGCAGTTTTCTCTTACAGCCGACACTCAATGTATATAACTTTGCATCCTTGATTTTCTACAGTTAAATGGACAACAGCAACAATTCACTCAAAAGAAATGAGAGTAATTACCATTTTGTTTATATAGTGCTGTGGTACATTACTGGTCACGTGTAATGGTTTCTCCAAAAAGTAAATTTCTTTTTTTTTTTTTTTTTTTTTTTTTTTTTTTTTTTTAACCACTATGGAGTCTGCCTAGCACTTTAACTTTACCAAGACACTCAGTATGTAAAATGTGGATAGTAACCAACATAAAATTCTACTGAGGGTGCGTAGCCTCCCCTACATCATACGTGAAGGGAAAGTATTTTCTGAAACAATAAAAGATATTCTGAACAGCAATATGAATTTCATGACCTGTAACAGGAAGCAATGAACAATAAGAAATTGAAAGGCTCTGAAAGGTTTAAACACACTAAAGTACATCCTGATGATATTAGGAATAAAGATAACTCTGGGATCAGTTTAGCTGCAATGGAAAGTGAAGCTGCACTTACCTGAGAAGACACTGAACTCGTTTACTGGCCATGTCCGCATCAGACAACATAGCAACATTGGGATGTTTAAGACAATATGAGTAGGGGACAGCTGAAGTGCATAAATTAGTGTACCACACAGATTTGCAATTAATTATACGTGAGGGCACTGTATGGGACCCTCTTTTTGAAAAGTGATTTACTAGTATGTGGAGATGAGACAGCTTGGCAAAGGAGAATGCTGAACTGCTTGGCGAGATTTCTGAAACCTACTCAAAGTCTGACAAACTGCCCTGCACCCCCTCCCTCAATGCTGTTGTTCAGCTCTACACCCCCCTTAACATGTTAATCTGTTGTGCATATTGCACCCCCACAATACATATCTAATAAAGGGAAACCATAATGGACTAAGCAACTATCATATACATGCACCTACACTACTCATTTCAGAGTAATGTGCATAACCTCAACTAGAAAAGGCTCCCTTTTTTTTGTCTGCTAGACAAAAGTCATTGAGTTCACACTTCCAGCCACATCTTAAATCCTTCACCGCAACCCTAAATCTGCTAACAAGTATACCAATGGGCTGGTCTCCTTCCACACTACCCTTCTTCAGCTTACTTTAATCTACTGTACCCCCTCTTATTCTTCTGTATCTGTATGCCATTTGTCTTAAGTGCATATCTTATCATATATCGAAGCATCAGAGACTATCCATGTGCAACTAACAGTGGGTAAAACTGCCTTCCAGTTTATAGCCTGCTACAGACCACCCTCCCAAACCCAGGAACCCCACTCGGCCTTCCTGAGAACACTGGAAAATATGAAGGTCTCTCCAAACACCATTATATTGGGCGACTTCAACTACCCAAACAGACTGGGAGCATTACTCTAGCTCCAACACCCTAGCCCAAAGGTTCCTAGAATTTATAAACTCAAATGCTATGGAACAACTTGTTACCACTCCTACAAGAGGGGAAAACATACTGGACCTGATCACCACCAACATGGGGACTCTATGCTCCAGACCAGAAGTGTATCCCTCACTGGTAAGATCAGACCATAAACTAATCTCACTGGATATTCACATCCCGACCCCACCCCCTGCCCAGAAAACCACAGTGAAAAACTTCTCTAAAGCAAATTTTACACTCCTCAAAACCGAGGTGGAATCCTTCAAAGCCCCCAGGCCTGTGGAAAATACAGCCCAGACCACAGAATCCTTTTATAAACGCATTCTATGAACACCTTCAGGAATGCATGGATCATGCGATCCCAAATAAAACCAAGACCCAATCCTCCAAAGGCAGACGTCCTGTCTGGTGGACCCCAGCCATAGACAAACTATACAACAGAAGGAGGAAGCTACTAAATGATAAAGCAAAATCCCAAAAAGGGAAGGCATCACTGATCAGTATTAGCAAAAAACTACGGGCACACATAAAATTGTCTAAGGCCAGCTTCGAGAGAAAAATTGCACAGGACACTAAGGATAATCACAAGGCTTTCTTTAGTTATGTTAGGAACCTGGGTGGTAATTCCCAGATATGCTCAGAATTAGTCCAAAATGACAAAAAATACACCGAACCCACAGACATTGCCAACATCCTAGCTGACAGGTTCAGCGCAAACTTCTCCCCCCCTCCCCACCAAAAGGGCAAATATCTATCCCAGCAGAGTGCTGCCCCCCTGACATCTCAGATGCTCAGGTAAGAGCCGCCTCTCCAAAGCAAAAAACACAGCATCAATGGGACCAGATGGTGTCCCGGGCTGCGTCCTACATGAACTCAAAGAAGAGCTAAACCCAAACATAAAACTACTGTTCAATCTCAGCCTTACTATAGGATATGTGCCCAAAGAGTGGCGTACAGCAACAGTGGTCCCTCTCCATAAAGGTGGTGCCTCAACGGATCCTGGAAACTATCGCCCAATAAGCCTGACTAGCTTGGTCTGCAAAGCTATGGAAAGGATCATCATGGACTTCATAAATAAAGATATTGGGGACCTGCAAACACTGGATCCTACCCAGTTCGGCTTTGTTAAGGGCAGATCCTGCCTCTTAAACCTGGTTGATTTCTTTGAAACAGTCACCAAGGCCATTGACGAGGGGAAGGTGGTCCACACAGCCTACCTGGACCTCGCAAAAGCCTTCGATACAATACCCCACTCGGGCATTATAGATAAGCTCACCAGCTTAAATATAAACCCCTATGTCACTAGATGGATTGCAAACTGGCTCAAGGACAGAACCCACATGGTTAGAATTGCTGAAGCCATGTCAGACTCCAAACCAGTTGCAAGTGGTGTCCCACAAGGCTCAGTCCTGGGACCTCTCTTGTTCGGTATATATTTCTCGGAGGTACAGGCCAACACGGAAGGACTGTGGCTGACCAAGTTCGCAGATGACTGCAAACTGGGTGCCATAATCGACTCTCCAGCCGACACAAGCATCCTCCAAAAGGGCCTCATAGAAACAGACAACTGGTGCCAGTGCCATGGCCTCAAGCTAAATGCCAAAAAGTGTATAGTCATCCCCTTTGGCAAAAACAAAGTGCCCACAAATTACCACATAGGTGGAAATCCATTAAGTACAGAAGAAGTAATTAGGGACCTGGGGACCCAAGTTGATAGCAATCTCTCATTTGACAACCACGTGGACAAAGTGGTTAGAAAAACATTTTATATAGCCCACCTAATCATGAAGGGATTCACATCTAGATCAGGGGAGGTCATCGTGCCTCTTTACTCATCCCTCATCAGGCCCATAATTGAGTACAATGCCCCTTTTGGGATGTACCTTACCAGACACCTGCAGCAACTGGAAAGACCCCAAAAGTACCGCACCAAGAGGATCAAAGGGCTCAAACAGATGCCATATGCTGCCTGGTTAAAGAAACTCCAGCTCTACTCAGTGGCATACCGCCTGTTCAGAGGCGATCTGTGCCTGACGTATAAAGCCATGTCCAACCCGGAATTAATGGACATGCTGCACCTCAGAAAATCCAAATCCCATCGAGCTACGCTCCGAGAGACTTGAACCTCAGCACTGAAATAAATAGGACATGCTGGAGGGACAGATTCATAACCCAGAGGCTCCCTTCACTCTGGAATAAAATCCCAGTCCAGGTTAGGCAGAGTCCCTCATTGACTCTCTTCAAGAGGAATCTTGATGAGTGGATGGGAGATCGTAGGTTTACCCCGGGTATCACTTCTGTGTCACTGTTAGATAGAGGCACAGTATACTAACCTCGAAAAAGGGCATAGCAAAATAAATTTAAAATGGGTGGCGAAAGCCAAACACATTCTGGCTAGGCTTATAAATGCCCTAGGGCAGATAGCCTAGTATGAACCTATGAACCTATATCTCAAGTCAGGATAAGATTGCTGCTTTTGCCAGTACAGCGATGGCTTTATTCTTGTATTCAAGCATATATAATGCGCAGCAAAGAACTCTATTTGCACTTTCATCTACGTTCTCAATTATCCTGCTGTCATTCTGGGCTGCAAATGATTTGCCATTATTAACTTTGTAATTGCTTTCACCAGTCAGTCAGTATTCTGCCCTACACTAAGAAAATACATTCCTCGAGTATACGCTCACTAAATATATAGATTCCTAAAAGAGGAAAAACAGTCTTTGCATGCAACTCTCATGCCAGAATGTTGCTAATGACAAAACAGAAGCAAAAATAATGCACCTTAAAAAGCAAAACCACTGTAGTTATGGTTTTACTAACATTTCTTCCAATGAGGTGCCCCCCACTGTACTTAATACTGCAGTGCTTTGAAAACAATATAATAAAGGTTATTACAAAAATTTGTAATGTAGTATACGAACATATGGATATTTAAATAGGAGACATTAGACAGAAAAGTGTTTTACATCTTTCTGGTGAACACTCACAATAAAGATTTAAGAGTTGTCTTTACTGAGCATCCCAGTAGGCATTACAAATATCACATGGTTTAAGAAGTGAATGTTTTTGAATTATTCTAAAATGCAGCAATAGTATCTTTAATTCAAGATTATTTTTTCAAAAGTAAAGTTGCCTCTATTGTTTCACTTGCACAGCTTACAAGAAGCAGTCAAGTTATTCTTTCAAAGAAAATAACCTCCAACCACAGTCACCCCAAATTCTCTTGTTGCAGAGAAGTTTGCAGGAAACCAAACATTATGAATACAGAAAATTGATTTCTTCAGTACTAGTCTAGTAGCCAAGAAGCCTAAAAGGGTGCAGTGTACCATATCTCAACATGTCACAGGAGACACCAATAAGGTATTTAATACCTTGACTTTTCAAGAAAAACACAAACAGCAACAAGGGAGACATTCAATAATTACTATAAAGAAAAAAGATGCTGATTTAGCATGAGCCTACAATAACATCTTTCATATATACAGGACCCAAAGCTTAGTAGAAAGTATAGATGCTCATGTTACTAAGATAGCAAATAAAAGTACATTTTGAGAGTTACAATTAGTCCATAGATTTGTAGACAGAATGTAAATCTGTAAAGAGCCTAGCCAAATTTCCTAACTGTCCCAAGGCTTGCTCAGGGTCATGCAGAAGGAAATTGAAGGCTGTGGGAAATCAAACAATGTACCACAGGAAACAGCTCAACAAATGCTCATAGCCATAATCCCAAGCACTAACCGCCAGACACATTCATTGATAACAGACAGAATAACATATAAGAAATTATCAGAAAAGGGGCAAGCTTTTAACAGATCTAAAACTATCTAAACATATAAATGTGTGCAGAACAACGGAAATTAAAATATAGATTTAATAGAATTAATATAAACTGGTGTAAGATGTGATACAAATAATTAAAAATAAATCACAAAGCAAAGCATGCTATATAGTATGCCCGTGAGAAAGAAATGTGATGTGCATAACTCTGGAGCAATTGACAAATGTGACAGAAGTGTCCAGAAAATCTGGTTTGTAAAAACTGTGGTACCTTTTTTTTTTTTTTTTTTTTTTTTTTTAACTCAGATGTGCAAAATGAGCACTTCATAAAAGTCTGCATGCTACTGAGGCAAGATGTGAATACAAAGATTTGTTGGCAGTGCTACAATGTAAAGAATATCTTCTATACATTTAAAATAATAAAACTATAGTATATCAAGACTGCCCAAAAGACTGATTTCAAGCCAAGCTGAATTAGCAAGAAAACTGTTGAATTTAAACTTAACAGAAGCACAGCGTAATGCTTTGTCAGAAAATACTTTTAAATCATTGAGCTTAATGGTACCAAAAGGAAAATGGTATACACATTACTTTAGACACCAAAGTAAAGGCACTTGGTCCAAAGCTAAAATGACTATAAATGGAGAAAGTATAAAATCCACTTTCAGACAGAATCACTGCATCACAGGGCAAATTGGCTCAAATGTTGGAAGGTTTGGCTTGTGAGACATCGGACAAAGAAAATGCATTTACAGTGTACAGGCATATTGCAGATGTGCTGTGTAGCAGTTACACTACTGCAGAGTCATCAAAAGTACTATACAGCCATAACAAGACTACATTGTATAATTATTCTGATAATTTATTAACACGTGAGAGCAGACCATTAGTAAAACAGAGGTTTAGGAGGCTTCCATCTCATCTGCACCATGGATTTTGAAGAAGTGCAGCTGCACAACTGAAGGGTTAGAACATATTGTGGGCATAACTGATGACCTGTTAGTATGGGTTTAGACAAACATGAGAAACTAAAGTAGTTGCTGATGATATAGAGAACACAATTTTATACAAAACAGCACAGTTTATGGAGCCTATTCTAACAGAGTGACTAAAGTCAGACTCAAAGAACGTCACAGCAATAGCACAACTGTCAAGGCTAGATTACAGACAGGCATTAATTAGATTTTTTGGAATTAATCCATTTTGCAAAGATTATTCCCAATATACGCAAGATAAATTGGTCTTACAAAACTTTAAGAGCAAAGTATAGAGAACAGAGCTACAAGTAAGAAAAAAATGAGATGCTCAAAAAACTTGTAACAGAAGCACCTACTTTGAAATAGTATGATGTAAACAAGCCAGTACGGCTGAAAATGGATGACATTCAGAATGATATATGAACTGTAATCTTCCAGTATGATAGACTAGTTGCCTAAAAGTCAATAACATTTTCAGATGCATAATATGCACTCAAAATAAATAAATGTCATCAATAGTGTGTGGATGGGAGAAATTTCAAAAATATGGCAAAGTATAATCACAAGCAAATTATAAAATCTTTAAAAGCATTTTCAGAAAGTCTTTGCACAAGGTACTTCCACTACAAATTGTTATCGAAAAAAAAGTCCTTGATATGCAACACAGCTGAATTACTTAGGTGGTGTGTGTTACATTGATCAACAGGCCTGCAGATTGCACACAAATTCACTCTGACACTTAGATTGATAGATTCTCTGCCCTCCTTAGCTATCCATTGGGTAATCTGACAACACCCCTTCTGAACAGAAATAAATACTTAATGCATTATAGGGCTAGGTATGCATTTGTTATGTTGTCTACAGAAATTATAATGCAAAATTTGAAACTGCTTATCCACAATTCATGGCCGCCTGGCATTTGTACATTGTCATGGGATATGGAAACCAATTAAGCTAAGGATAAATCGCGGAGACTACATTTTTAGTCCTGCTCTGGAAGTTGCCTATACTATGTTGCACACTATTAGACACAAAATGGTTGGAAATAAACAGTAATATGTACATTCTTTGCGGAATCCATTCAGTGTGTATACTGTACCATTAGGTTTAGGGGTATAGCCAAGTACATGCCACAGTTATAATTCAAAAAAAAAAAATCAACAATGAGATTAACTTAAGAACTGGAATAAGTATCATGGCGTGTGCTTATGTATTTTATTAAATGGTGGTTTCCCCATAATGCATCTCATTTTTTGCTCATATGTTAGATGTTTTGAACAATAACATGTGCTAGAATTTAATTTTTAGAAACTGGAATATTGATCACGTTTTCCACATTTAGTGAATTCTCCTGCCCTACAATACCTTTCTTTGTACAAGTCTGGGTTTTTTTGTACTGAATGTAGTATTCTGTCTAAACACTTGCAGCATTTGTGGTTGGGAGAACTATTTTCTGGAAGCTGGCATAAAATTCCAAAATATTCTGGTTATGAATCTGATCATTACACTAACTGAAATGTTTCATTCATTGTAATGTCTGGTAATTTTGAATAAAGACCTGATATAATAGAAGACCGTGCTTATAGCATGTAAACAGTAGCAAAGTACACAGAATGCATCCAAGTCCACATTAAGAGAATCATGTCTGCTTAAGGTGTATTTGAAGAAAATTTAAACATTATTTGCATAATAATAATACACAATATTTTGTACAATAGTTATAAAAATGCAGGTTATAAATAATTAGGAAAACAGGGCTGCAATACATTGAGGTATGCAACTAAATAATAGGGAGCCTACAGACATGAAATGTTTCTCACTTGGTCACTTGGCATACCTCTTTCTAAAATGGCAGCCGTAGTAAAGACCAAGGTAGGCCGGTCACGCATCCCAAGTCAAGTGTCTGATAATCTTGATGAACATTATAAATGTTACTAGTACCCAGCTATAATGGCATATATCTTGTATGAGGCATGCATGTTTTACCATCAATATGTATATTTTGTTAGAAAGCCTAACAGTATGGATGTGAAAAGTCTTACTCTTAATACATCATTTATGGATTTTCTTAGTTAAAGATTCAGAACATACCAGGACATTAAAATACTTGATATTAAATGGTGGAGTGCTGTGAACATGCCTCTGGCAGTACTACTTTAACTGATGGGGTATAAAAGGCCACAAAGATGACCTGTACAGAGATGAGCAGAAATAACAAAAATAGTAAAGAAAAACCTCAAGGTTTAAAATTTCCCGTTTTAAGCTGATGATGAAAAGGATCACTGAAACTTTACAAGGGTATTCATTAGTGTCTACAAGCACAAAACATTAAGCCCCCTGTCTCACAATATTATCAGGCTAGTATTGTGCTAGGGACCACAAGTGTAAACTTAACTCATGCCTACTGGGTAATGCTTGCTTACAACACTGCAACAATACCTTGACTTCTCCAAGTCCCAACACACACACACACACACACACACACGGGCATTTCTGATCTGTATGCATGAAGGGACAGTTTTGTTCATAAAGGTTGAGTCAAAAGTGTGTAGATGAGTAAATACATGAAATCTGTGTCTCGTCAGTCTGCCTGTGAAGGTGCAAGTGAGCTACTGTGAAACAAAATGAGCGAAGAAGTCTCATCTCTATCTGTAAAATTAACTTTATCTTGAATTTGACTGTTGCACAAAAAGGCAATGGAAGTTCAACAGAAGGCAGTCTAGGAGAAAAAGTAGTACTAACAGTTTCAGGGTGAACTCTTTATACCAATGTATAAAGAGCAACACATTAGCTGCTGCAATGAAATATGAAAATGAAATGGCACCACCCTGTGGTAACTCCAAGAAATTAGTCAAATAAGTGACTCACCAAGCCATTTTTTTTTATCTTAAAATATAAATAAAAATGAAACAAAAAAAAAAATGCCCATTATACCAAACATGTCAGCCAAATCTACAGGTGGACTACAGATATGTACTCATAAGGCATCACTAAGTGTAAAATGCACAATTTATTTTAAAATTTGTTGACTGGGGAAATCCCACTAGGCACAAAGGCCCCTTTTCAGCAGAAACCAAGGGAGAAAAGTTTCAGTACATGAAATACAATCAAAATCTTTTAACTTGTATTATATTAGTGTCAGGAAGAATACGATTAAAATAAATTTTACAATGTCAAACTAGATAAGATAGTAACTATACATACAGTAGTAAGGCTTCTTATACTCTTTACAGATTCAGTTAAATAACTACACTCTGTAATGTAGCATATGTCTTATTTACAAATGGTGGATAGCAAAAGGTTGATTTAATTTTACAATATAAATGAAATGCGGGTAAAAGAGAAAAGAGATGAGGGAGGCATAGGTAGAGGGTAAGGTGGGTGAAGAGAGAGACGAGAGATAGCTGGTAGAAGAGGAGAGAAAAGCAGAGGTATCAGTAGAAGAGAATGAAGGAAATTGAGAGAGTATCCCTATCCCACAAGGTGCAAAGAAATCAAAACCTGCAAATCGTAATGCATCAAGTTTAGAAACAATCAACTAATGCATTGGTTTAAAGATAGCACATGTGTTTAAGGCAATAAATGAACTGCTGCATGCATTTACACCAAATAAAAAGTGAGAGCTGGTGTTTTCCTTGGTTTACTGGCTTAATGAAACAAGTATTATATAGTGAATATAACAGAGGTAGTATTTGGTCAGCCAGCACACTTTACACCCACAGTATCAGAGCATGGATGCAAAACAATTTTAAACTGGGTGTTTACAGCATGTAAACAGGAATAAAGTACAAGGAATACATCCATGTCCACAGTATAAAAATAATG
Organism: Protopterus annectens; assembly: GCF_019279795.1. Classification (NCBI taxonomy): domain Eukaryota; kingdom Metazoa; phylum Chordata; order Ceratodontiformes; family Protopteridae; genus Protopterus; species Protopterus annectens. Next base: position 675,977,872 of record NC_056750.1, on the reverse strand, counting down.
TCGACTCAAGCTTTGCATGCAATACATTCATCTCCAAATATATGTAAAGATAAAGGAGTCAAGAATTACTGCAAATCATAAATTAAAGACGAATACATAGCTGGCACCATCAATCTACTCTCTCCATCTGTGAGCATGATTAACAGCAGAGCTTCAGATCTGATGCATGGCTGTAATTGCAGGGTATAATTGCAGGTCTCTGTGAGGGAAGTTGACAGGTCATTCAAAGGATACTGCTACTAACCTTATATTAGCCACATTACTCTATGCTCTTCTTCCTTTGTACAGCACATTTCTGACATGATTTACTGTACATCTAGATCTGATCTGCTTGAAGTAGAAATTATGGAAGTTAATTTTCTATCCAGTGCCCACAGAGAGCTGCTCCTGTTTGACTACAAGTCAGCGTGAACAGCTGACCTCAGAACACAGGAGTCAATTACATTAAGTATTTTCAGCTTTGTTTGCAATTTTGCTGTCATTGTAGTAGAAATTGCACAGGGTGGAGAATATTTTCTTATCTCCTGGATCTGATATGTCAGCACATAATTTGCATACACTGCATCACTTACATGACTGCAGCTTCATTGCTCATGGAATTTGCATATAACAAGGACACTGTAGACTTAACTTTTCTGCCGTGGTTAATCAATGCATCAAAAAAGGGACAGTAGCTATGGCAAGTCAACATCAAGCAACTGAAGTGGTTGGTGTCTCATTCTTCACTCTGCATGAAAATGTGCAATTTTAATTAAAGTAAAAGGTAAAACATATAAATGCACCAGTAATATTAGTAGCAATACAGTTCTGCTTTGCCAGTACATCCAGCTGATTCTTCCAGATATGCACCAAGGAAAAATCTCTGTACTGTTGGCAGTTAATACCATCATAAAAATGTCATCTCTAGTCAGTCATTTCTGGTGCTTGACAGTAAGTCATTCACTGGCCATTTGACAATGTGCATTACTCGTGAGGCTGAAAGATGACCACCACCAGAGGAATATATGAGGCAAGAAGACTTTGGACTACAGTACATGAAGCAGTCCACTTAACAGTAAAATACTCAATATAATCGTGCACATCTTCAGGGTGCAGAGATGCTGACAAGTTTGTACTACTGGGCTGGGTTCGAGTCTCAGTCCGTCTACTGTATAACGTGAAAAAGTAGTAATTGTGCTTAGTTGGGTTAAGCAGTTAAATTGAGAGAGCTCCAAAATAGGCACACCTATGAGTTGTAGACAAGTCTTCAGTTAAGATTCAAGCTCAGTAGTTTACACGGTTATGCATTATTGCAACTGGAGGAATCAGCAATGCCTAGTTTATTGCCCTTGAGTGTATCCTTAAAAATATTTTTTGCTGGTAGGCTGGGGTCAACTTACATTACTCAAACACTACAGTTCCCGATTAAGATTTTATCACTTTAGGTTGCTCGACAGATTACATGCTCACCTTTGATACCAGAAAGTAAAATGAGGTGTATGTATTCCAGTACTGACACTGAAATGCAGCAAAAAAGGATACTACATTTCTCAGGTGCCAGCCATCAAATGAAGTGTTAAAGTGAGGTCTCACTCTGTCTTGTCTGGTGGCATTTCAAGATACTGTTAAAGATCTACCTCAAATGGTTTCCTTCCACCACAGCTAATGGGTCCTAGAAGGCTCATAATGCTCATTTCTGATTAAGTGCTTATTAATGCTGAGACATGGTACAACAGTTGTCTGTGTTACTGAGAGTTTTATATAACTATACTTACACATTCATTACTTATGGTTTAAATGTGAAATATAGATGGCCATGTTCTATTGCAGTGAATGAAAGTTTCTGAAAGCCTTTTTTCTTTTTTAGCTATCTCTTTCACTGTTAATTTTGTTTCATGTCTTGGGTTTGGCTTATAGCTAAAGAAGAAAATACTGCAAATAGATAAGCAATTGTTTGCTGAACAGTGAATATTGTAGTATATATAAATATTGACTGTTATATACTGAAAACTAGATATTACTAATATTCTGATCACAATATTATAAGGGGCTATTAGTGTAGACTTTTTTTCTGTTAAACCTTAAGATATATATAGCTCTGCTGTTCATCACCTGGTGATAAAAATGAACCATTACATTTGACCTGTGAAGAGGAAAAAAGTAAGGTGTGCTTAATCTCACCCATGGCACTGTTTTTTGTGACTTATTTTACACCAATACCAAAAAATACTGTACAATTAGTTTGGTAAGTGTGTAAATGTTCTGGAATGTGTACAATTTACATGAGCATCTGTGTGTGACAGAGATCCAAGATGGCCGACTTCTGTATGAAGCTCTGCAGAGTGGAATATTTTTTACTTTTACCATTACTAAACATCTTCAAAAATTATGGTATTAAGCATATTTGCTAACTCAGCTTTCCACAACAAGCTGAGATCAGAAAATGAGCTCTACCTCACCAAAGGTCATGCTGTAAGAATGGAAATGATTGTGATTTATATAAATGAAAAAAGAAAATAAAAATTATTGAAAAAAAAAAGAAAATTAGCTCTACAAAATCTACAGCAACTGAACATTCAGAGGAAAGACCTACAGCCAAATAGTTGCCTCTGTTCAAGAACTCTCAAACTGACCAATTTCATACCAAAACGGACTTTATTAAAGATAATTTTACAAAACAGATTCAATGAAGTCTCAAACAAAATAAATGGCACAGGAAATTACTTAAACAGCCTGGAGTATAAACTTAAGGAAGAAACCATCTGAATGATGGTTACAGAAAAATAGTGGATTATCTAAGTAAGTTGAAGATTTAGAAAACATAGAATAAAGAAATAAGAATTTTTCATGTGCCAGAAAAAAGTGGGAGAAGCAACATGATAAACATTTAAAGAGAACAAACCCAAAAAGGTGTAGCATTACTAAACTACTGTAAAACTGTAAAAAAAGTAATGCTTGCTGCTTAAATAAACCAACCAGTTAGATTATGAAAAATTAACTTTACTTCCAACTAATTGAGTGATTTCATCCTTTACAACCCAGGACTTCTTCAGAATAAATTAATAAAATACAAACATCCCTCAAGTATTAAAACACAGCTTGCAACTAATTGGAAACTAATAAAACAGAATGGTTTAAAGTGAGAGTGCTTTAAAAATTCTCACAACAAAACTGCCAAGTAAAATCCTTTCAAATATTTAAACCAAAACATCTAAACTCATGTCAAGAAATAGGTTAGATACAAAAATTATCAAAAACCCATTGTAATAAATATGTTCATGCACAAAGATCTCATTTTCAAAAGGGGTTGAATAGTATTCTGTTCATTAAAACCAGGTTTTTGAAAGCATATAATCTAAACTGCCACCTAACTTCTTGTACTTCTAATTTTACATTAATGTTTCTGCCTCTAGGGTTGTATTTTATCTGCTCTAAAATTGCAACTGAAACTTCTTAAAACTTGCACATATAATAGAATGCTTATATAGAGCATTTTTCTTATTTTCCCCAATTTCATAGTTGTGTTCATAAATAAGCTTCCCAAGACTTCTCTCCGTTTTGCCTACATAGAAAGCTGGGCAACTAAAGCACTTGGCAAAATACACGACATGCTTCAACTAACTATTATCTTTCCAAAAAACTAAGGAAGAGCACAAGTCATTTTCTAAAACCAAATTATTAACTTCTAAAATATTAAGAGCACTGTGTATACTTCCCACATTTGACTGTACTGCCTTTAAAGGTTCTTTTGTACTTGTGCCTATTTTCAAACCATTTTTAAGGGTAAGTCCAGTTTTAAAACTTAATTTAGGTTCTGGGCCCCAATAATTGGAAAATATCAGGATTAGCATATAAAATATTAAAATTTCTTTTAATGATATTCATAATTTCTCACTTTTTTAATTTCTCCAGATCTTTTGGCTTCTAATACCATGACAGGAATGGACCCCATTCCTAAATCAAAGTACGCTTAAAGTTCATGAAATTAGTATTGTTTCAGTCTCTGAAGTCAGCCAAAAGTGCTCTGCATAGCACCTGCAATGTGCCCAGTAATAATGACTCCTGCAATTTGTATGGGGTTACATGGATTGGTAACGTATAAAAAAAAAGAATCTACAATCGTGTTTAGATAAGACCCATTGCTCCTACTACTATTGGAACTGTCTGGGTATCTTTCTTCCACATTGCTCTCATTTCTGCTGCAGATCCTGATATTTTATGACTTTACATCTCTCTGTAGGACACACACTGTAGCCATTAGGTGTGGTGATTTCAATGATCAATGCTCCTTTTGTCTTTCTTTCATGGACCACTATATATCCAGTTTTCTAGCATCTATCTTTTGAACTGTTGGTAATGGGCAATCCCATGTGATATAAACTTCATAATTTTCTATGATGCTTTGTGGCTCAAGTTTCCAGTGTTTTTCAGCCACTTCAGTACCATAATGTTTGCACAATCCCCAGTGCAACAGTCTTGCCTCATTATTATGCCTTTCAGTATACAGTCCTTCTGGAATTAGTATATCACAACCAGCAACAAGGTGTGCAACTGTCCAATTCGGTTTTACAAAATCTACATTTGTCGGTTTCTCCCACATGTTCAATGGACTTTGTAAGCCAGCGTGTATGTAGCCCACTACCTTGGACCACCGATTTTAACCTTTCATCTCTTGGTTTGAGTTTGCCTCTCCTTAGCCATTCCTGTGTTTTTTTCTGATCAACATGAGCTTCTTTCAGAAGTTTTCTATACTTGCAACTATATTTATACATTTTCCACATTTCTTGCCTTCTCATATTGTCCTTCACCTTATATTATTTTTTGGCACATTCAGTTGCTGCCTGATTTTTATGTACTTCTCGTTTGATTTCCATTCCTGTTTGATGCCAATATGCTTCTGCTAGTTTAAGCAGAGAAGTCATCTTAGATTTATTCTCATGATTCAATACTTTCGCTATGCTTGGGTCTTGTGAGGTCAGCAGATGTGTGGAGTCCCACGATTGCAGATCTATACATGTAATCAATTTCAAAAAGGCCCATCCCTCCTTCGGAATGGGGAATATATAATCTTGGTATGCACCAATTTTTATAAATCATTTGTTGAGCATGAAACAAGCCGCAGTGGTGCAGCAGTTAGCATTGTCGCCTCACAGCAAGAGGTTCTCCCGTTCGATTCTTGGCTGGAGCACCTTCTGTGTGGAGTCTGCATGTCCTCCCCGTGGTCGAGTGATGTTAAAGACATGCAGGTAGGTGCATGCGTGAATGGGCCAGCCTTCATTGAAGGTTGGGCGTCGGGCTGGCAACTCGGCACTGTAAAATACACTGCCAATCATGAGTGGACCGGAGTTCCACTGTGGCAACCCCTAACCAGGAAAAGCCAAAAAACTTTCATTTGGTGAGCATGAAACATCCTACTTGTTTTCCTATCTAATCTATCCAACACATTTTGTGGCCAGTCAATCATGGGTTTGAGTTACACAAGGGATAATTGGCTAGGCTTAAAATGGCTTGCAAGGGCAGTTAGCCTCGCACTAATCTATGACTCTATGAACTCCAAAACTGTAAGTTAGGACAGAAGAGCAAATTGGTTTATAGCTTGGACTTTATTCCTAGATGGCAATGCTGTTTTCAGGATTAATTTAAGTCTTCTAAAGTATTCCTTACTAAGTTTTATTTGCATTTGTTCATGTTTTATTGTTTATCCTTCATCAATTCCCAAATATTTATACACTCCTTCTTGCTCAAGTTCTTTTATATCACATTCTTGTCCCAAACTGACGTTTTCCTGGTGCTGCAGTTTTCCTGCTTTAAAGTTTGCTTTTGCACATTTATCAAGACCAAATGACATTTTTATATCTAAAAAAGATTTAACAACCTGCAGTTGTGCTTTCAGTTCCTCATCTGATGAGCTCTACAGTTTTAAATAATCGACAATGACAAAGTCTTTACACTTTGTTTTCTAGGACCCAAATTATAGTCATGGCCTAAGCTGTTAAGTAGACAGCTTAATGGGTTAAGGGCAAGACAGAATAGCAGCGGTGACTGAGTCACCCTGGAACATCCCCCTTTGAATTTTTTATCCGTTGGATAATAACTTGTCCTTTATCATGGCTTAATTGCAAAGTGGTCTGCCACTGTTTCATGGTCACTGTAATGTAGTTGATCAGTGGAGGATGTATTTTATATATTTTTAAGCACTCTTATCCATGAATGTGGGATACTATCAAATGCTTTTCTGTAGTCAATCTATGCCATACTTAGATTCTTCCCCATTTTACAGTTCTCCACTATAACTAACAACAAATGATCGTTTGTTCCATATGACTTTTATTGCCCTTTTGTTCTACTGCCATAATTGAGTTTTCTTCTAAATGACAAACTCTGTTAGCATCAATTCTCATGTATAATTTACGCATTGTCGGAAGGCAAGTAATGGGTCTATAATTTTTAGGGTAGCTTGCAGATTCACACTAAGTAGGAGCATTGTTTTTCCTGTTGTTAGCCAGGTTGGTGTCTGTTCAGGGTGTGCACATAAAATAGTTCTTACTCATGTCTAAAGCTTCATGCAAACATGTTAATACTTTTAACCAAAAGTTAGGTACTGCATCTGGGCCTGGGGTTTTCCAATTAGAGGCTTTTCTTAACTTTGTTACTCTCTCTGGTTGTTACTTCAACTCATTTCATATCCTGTGTCTTTAAACTTCTTATTCTTTTACTTTTCTATCCATTTAGCATCTTTGTTATGTTCCACAAGATCTTCATAAGTACGTCTCCAAAATGCATCTATTTCTTCTTTTTTTTTTGGAGGTCTTCAATTCCTTTTACGTTCTTTCCCAGTTCTCTATAAAACCTTTTTGGGTCATCAATAAACTGCTTATTTTGCACTTTTGATAAATCCTGGTCTGTTCCAATACTGCGGATTGCTTTTATCATGTCTATCTATCTTAGTATTTTTGTTGATCTAGTCCCTCTTCTACAGTCTTCTAACAGTGACACTTCTTATCTTAATTGCTGTATAGTTTTCTCTATCCGATACTACCCTGTGTTCTTGTGGTAGAACTTTTTCAGTTATTTATTTAGCTGCACAGTAATGTATCCTGTTTACTTCTGTTATATCGCATGGATCTCTCTGAACAGTCCTAATTACTGTGTTCATTTGTTTTTATCAGACTTCTGACTTTTTGAGTTTTACTGACCTTCTACAGTCTATGTATTTCATTGAACTTAATACATCTATGTCTACTAAATCAAGCAACTCTTCTTAGTTCATTTTCTTCCAAACTGAGGGCACATCCCTTGTTTTTCAATTCCTGTGAGCATTCTATAGAAGTTCTATAACATCTTCCTGTAGCACATTCTCTTCAGTTTCATCCTGCACCATCCGTTGCTCTGTCATATGTGAACTCACTGACCTATCACTCAACACTGACTGCATCAGAGTTTCCAATGTTTCTAGTTCCTTCTCTTGCTAACTTCAAGTGAACATTTATACTGGTTTCCTGTGGAAGGCTCCAAAATATCTTCATATGGCACCTGACCTATTGCTTCCTGTTCCACTGTTTCCCCTTAATTTGGATATCCATTTATCTATCCTGTCGTGGTGCTTTATGAATTAGATGTTCTGCACAGAATCCTTAACTTTGCAGTTACTCCATAATCTCAATTTCTATTTTTTTTTTTTTAACTTCTCCTGTACTAATCTCCTTTTCTACATTTCCTCTTTGTCTTATTTTTTGTATTGTAAAGTTTTCCCGTGTCTGGATTCCTTTGCCTCTATTGATTCAAATATCTTTGGTGCTGCTCTTTTTGTATTGGTTAGTTTTGCTTTCTCCTTTACATAAATGTTGCACCATATTAAATCTCTTTTTCTTTCCCATGTCCATATTTCTTCTTCAGATGTCTCCTGATCTTCCTGCTTTTCCTTACTTTGGGGATTTACTCCATCATGTTGTGATGTGACCTGTGTTGGATCTACACCAAATCCTTCATGTCACAGGCACTCCATAACTTCAAATTCTATTTTCTTTACTTCTACTTTAATAATCGTCTTTACTACATTCCATCTTTGTGATTTTTTTATTGTGAAATTTTCCATATCCAGATGTCTTTGCCCTTTATTTCTTTTCGAATACCTTTGGGGCTGCCTTCTTTATATTGTTTAATTTGGCTTTCTCCTTTGATAAATATTGCACCATATCAAATCTCTCTCTTTCCCACGTTCATATTTCTTTTTTATACTTTTCAAATATCTCTGGGTTTTGTTGTTTATATTTTGAGGGCAGTATTGCATTAACAGAGCCTTTTCATAGTTATTCCTACTTTTAATCTGATTCCCAGAATCAAACTCAGTACCTAACAGGAGTTTGTACCTCATACTCCATTGGGATTGGATGTAGCTCCTTACTTTTACCAATTGGTCAGGTTAACCTCTGTGAAGGCTAACAGCCCAGCTAGCTAGAATTTTAAAAATAATTCTATGTCATTTGTGAATAGTAGCATGATTTGTATGCTTGTCCTACAAATGTAAGAAAACTATACTTGTAACATGAGATTTATTGGCTAATTATGGTTTTTGTGGTTGCAGTAACCATTTATCTTTTGTATAATCCTGTTAGTAAGCTCAAATGAAAGATATGTACTTTTTGAATGATTGTACTATTTCCTGTTCTCTAAATTGATAGCGTTTTTATTTTGTAAGTGTTAAATTACGTTAGTTGAAAGCTACTTGCATAATTGGCAGACTGTGTAGCCTATTATATTTAATTTGAAGTCATTTTATCTGTTTCAGATTGTTAGAGTATGTTAATGCTCTAGTACAATTCCCTGCAATTATTCTTCTTTCCTTTATTTTTTTAAATATATTTTATTTCATGCTTTGCATTGATTTTCTAACTGTTAACTGCATTATATTGCTCTCATATTGAACGTTAATAATTTTTCTTATTTTCTCTATCTCTCCAAACAGTTTTCTTTACTCCAGAGCTGTGAGGTAGACAGACAAGAAAGTCTCTTTGCTCTATTTATCTTTTACAGTGGCGTTATTTTTGCTGGAACTCAGGAACATCTTCATTAAACTGTCCAGTGTTACAAGCACAACTCAAGGAGCATACACTTCACTTGCCCTACTGTGCACTTTCAAAATGTTTACATCTACTATACAATATATATAATACTTTTTTATACATTAACATTTTATTTGCTGTGGTGCCCACTTCATCAAAGTCCTATTATTTTTTTGTTCTTCGCCCTCTCCCCATTCTATCATTTTATCATCCTCTTTATATAATTATAAGTGTATTCCTTTTTGGTTTTAAACAGCTTTTTGGGTTTTTGTATCAAGTCCTGTAGGTTTCATATAGCTACAAGGTGAATTGGCTGATTGTTTTTGTAATTGCCTCGTGGGGTTCTACCCTGTTCCATTCGCTCCCCTACCCACCCCATTCCCACCCACCCCCACATCAATTACTTTTATAGCTAACCATCTCTTTCTCCCTCCCACTTCTTCCTCAACTTCCTCTTTCCTCCTACCTATCAGAGCCGACTTCCTCCATAACCCCTCCTATTTATTTTCCTTATTTAAACTTACTACCTACTACTCACACATCTCCCATTACCGTTCTTTTTTTCCTAAATTCACTTTACTACTTTTATTCTAGCAACTCACCTTTCCACTTTTTTACTCTCCACCATGCTACTCCTATTTTTCTCATCTCTACTTTTTTCTCTCGTCAAACATTACATCTTATCATACAGAACTCAACTTGTATCCTAACACTCTTACCCTCTCTTACCTAACTAATAACAAGAGACACTACTCCTCTCCCATAACCTCTTCGCTTCTTTCTACATTCCCCTCTTCTCTTCCCAAAATTAAATTATCCCCTACATTCCATCTGCAATACAAATATAAAAACTTAAACTACTCATACTCTATCCTATTCCAGGTTTTCTTCTTCTCCATCATAATACCCTTCTTCTCTCTGGTGATATCCATCCTAACCCTGGTCCATACTTAAACTCTGCTACTACTAACAACTTCACACAATTTTTCCTTCCATCACCTAAATTTAGTCATAAACACCGTTCCTTTTACTCTATCAACATTCACAGTTTGCTAAATAAAATATCTGAATTTCACTCTTGGATATCCCAGTATAACCCTGATATTATTACTTTCTCTGAAACTTGACTTAAACCTCAACACTCAAAGAAATTACTGCCCCCTGGTTGCAGTATCTTGTGTCAGGATAGAACTCAAAGATGGAGGTGTTGCCATAATATTTGCCAATTCACTAACATTATCCCCACTAACCAACCCTACTCCCTATTTTTACCCTGCTGAACTCATTCTTGCAAACTTAAGGATTATAAAACCCTAACTATAGTAGACATCTACATACCCCCTGGAGACAACATATCTCTGTTAGAACAAATTCTTCACTGGATATCTACCAACATACCTAATGAAACTATAATTTTAGGTGATGTTAAACTGGCTTCTTTACACCACTAATGCCTCTTCTGCCACCATTAACCTTTATGGCTTCACTCAGCTCATCTCTACACCTACTTTTCTTAAACACTTGTTCCTTACTTAACTGGATTCTGGTCTCCAATCCTAATCTTTATCACCACCCTGAAACACTAACTGGATTCTGGTCTCCAATCCTAATCTTTATCACCACCCTGAAACACTACCAGATTCAATCAGTGATCACTCTCCTACTCTGATCCTATGATCTACCCCTCACCTGTTGAGAACTCATACTTTAAAAGTTTATCATAAGTTTAACTTCAACCAACACACTATTAATAATTACCTTTCTGCTACTGATTGGTCCTTTCTTTCTTTTATCCCTCTTGATGAAGCAGTTCTTCAATTTAATTCCATATTCCTAAATATTCTGAACTCCCTTGCCCCTCCAAGAACTATTAGAGTCAAATCTCACTATTCTCCCTGGCTTACTAACGATATTTGGTCTCTTATACAGAACAGAGACACTGCTTGGAAACTCTGGTCATGTTCTAAATCCCTCTCTCACCTCAAAAATACAAGGAACTTCGGAATCTAACCAAAAGGAACATAATTAAGGATAAGAAAAACTTCTATCAATCACCCCAAACTACAAAATCTAGAAACCCCCAAAAATTCTGGAATACATTTAACCAAATCCTTCATCCAGGCAAACCTATTACTCCCAAACCCTGCCCTAACAGCACACCTAAAGAAACTGCATCACTTCAATTCATACTTCATTGATTCTATTACTACTTCCAACCCTTCCATTCCCTCTCCTTCCTCAACCCCTAGACTTCATAACCACCCTTTCACTCTCAAACCCATTCCAACTAGTCATATTAGAAAGCTTCTTAAACTCAAACCTTGTTCCCATCTGCTGACAACTTGCTACCTTTCTTTCTAAAGGCCACTGCAAATTCTATAGCTTATCCTATCTCCATTATCAATCAATCTATTAGTGAATCCTACAGCCCTTCTTTGTGGAAAAGAAATCCCATATTATACCTATTCACAAAGGTGGTACTTCTGTTGAACTCTCAAACTACCATCCTTATTGCTATTCTTTCACCTCTCTCCAAAGTTCTGCAGCACTATGTTCACAAACAAATCATGACTTAACTCAAGAAAATCTGATCACTCCTACCCAGCACGGCTTCCGCCAAAATCACAGCACAACTACAGCACTCATTTCCATTACTAACCACATCTCCCTTGCCAGAGACGATGACAAACTTGTGTCCTGCCTCTTTTTAGATCTCTCCAAAACCTTTAACACTGTCTCCCACTCTATCCTTCTCTTTAAACTTTCGTAACTTAATTTCTCCCCAGCAACCATCTCTTGGACTAACAGTTATCTCACTGATAGACAACAAGCTGTCAAATGGCCATCTGTTCTTTCTCCTTTTCTCCTCATTAAAATGGGTGTCCCATAAGGCTCTATTCTAGGTCCCAGTCTTTTTATTATCTTCACTAATCAACTTCACATATCTTGTCCTAAATCATCTTATTCAATATGCTGATGATTCTACTATAATTTCTATTGCTGACAACCCCTCAGACCTGCTATATCTGACACAAACCTCATTCAATCTCACTGAAACATGGCTTACTGATAACCAACTTAAACTAAACCCCAAAAAAACTAAATTACTTTTCTTACCTGCATCGACAAAATATTTTACAAAGAAATTGAATTTAGAGGTTTATTTTAATGAGAAATTTTCTGGTAGTAATAATTTTAGATCTGGAAGAGAGACATTGTTTAAGAAGAGTATTTCTAATCCTCCACTTCACCCGATTTTACAAGCATGTGATAAAGCTATTGAGGAAAATTTTATAAATTAAACGCCAACCCTATCAAAAAGAAATAGGCATCCCAATTTAAGTAGGAAAGAAAGAGAATTACTTGACAATTTGATGAATGATGAATCTGTCCGAATTATGAAACCAGACAAAGTGGGGTAGTGTTATTTGAGACCTCTTCTTATTCTGAGGTAATGAGTGGTATTTTGCATGAGGATGAGACTTCCTCAGAGGTGTCAATAAATTAGGTGAACTTTGCTTACCACAGGATAGATTAATTTATAGAAGAAATTTATTATGCATCTGAAAAGAAGGGGTTTTAAACATCAATATATTTAAAGGAGTGGTTCTTAGTACTGATGGTTTTAGATGGCTTATTTTTATGAATCATTATAGAGTATCTAAGTATTATGCTTTAAGGGCATCATGTGATTTGTTGTAATTGTACTTATTAATGAATATGTGGTTAAGCAATTCATCTGATGAAGTCTTGTGTGAATTTGGTGAGAGACTAAAGCGCTTACCAGTATTCCAGTGTGGCTATTAAAGTTGGTTTTCTTGAGCCGTGCTTCAGCTTTTTTTCTCAAGTTTTTTTGAATTTTAAGCTTGCTGCTTTTGGTTTTGTACTCTTGAAAATATGAGAAGAGATTGGGATTTCTAGAGAACAGCTCCATGGTTACAAAAAGGGAGGGAAAACTATGGTCAGACAATACCCTGGCCAGCAGTCAGGTAACTGATCTGCAAGTTCTTTAACAGTAACCCTAACTACTATGTTAAGTTAAGGAAAAGGTTTAACCAACAATAATGTGTATATAATAGCATTTATGTAAAAGTTCTTGTATCCGATAGTCTTACTAGAAACTTTTTTGTAGGTAATGCTCTAAATTAATATACTTTAAGTCAGAATGCTACATCATCTTGCAGCAGAAAGAGAAACATTTACATAAAAGAACACATGCAAGTTACTTAATGTTGCAAGAATTGAAAGACCCCCACATTTAAAACTCAGTGTAGTACAGAGTGCTGTGATTAGACCACGATCATGGTGTGCCACAGATGTCTGTACAGAATTCGTATTTAGTTTCTATCTGAAACATTCTTTATTACCAACAAGCATGCTTTCTCATGTATGCACATTTAAAAACTGGTAAATGTTTTACCAAATTTACAAGATACTAACATTGTACATTTCTCTGGGGAAAAATGATCATAGACATGAGCAAAAACAACATGTATATCATTTGGGCATAACAACCTAAAAGTACAATATATGATAAAGACAGCATACAAAAAGATTAAAGACCTTTGCATCTTTTTTGTGAGACTCTCTTGATCAGCATGTGAAGAATGTGGTTAAAGAATGTAACTGAACTTCTAGAAGTATTACAACATTTTGTTTTAATCTAGAGATGAGATTGTGCTGAAGACCATTCATATCTCCCGAATTTGACCACAGGTAGTATGTGGTCTCTTACTGTGGAACCACCCTGTTAAAGAGAAAGAAAATATGTCCAAAGGCATTAAAGAAAAAAAAAAAGAAGTTATGTCTTACCATAATGTTCCATCTGTGTTGTAGATCTTTATTCATTCATTACTGTTAGGACTTGGGTTCAGACACGGCTGTTTCCAAGCTTGCGCCAGCCAAAAACTCTCAGCTAAGATCTACCCATAATGCCCCTCTCATAGTTACTCCAGATCGAGTTTGCCCACCCCTATATAATAGAGTTAGTAAGACAAAAACATTAGGAGGCTCTGTCTGAGCAAATACCCTAACCAGGAGTTCCTAAAGTCCACCAGGAGTCCAGGCAGGGGGAAGGAGGGTGGGAGGTAATGAATGAATAAAGTGCTACAACAAAGATGGAATGTTATGGCAAGACATAACTTCTTTGTCGGATGTTGTAAATCTTTATTCATTCTTTACTGTTAGGACAGAGTCCCCGGCTACTTGAGTCCTGGGTGGCCCTAAGGAAGGATATTCCTGAGCACCATAGAACCAAAAGATGCTCATCCCCTGGAGGCCAAATCCAATTTGTAATGAGAGATAAACATATGAGGTCTTGCCCAAGTGGCTGCTGTGCAAATATCATCCATAGAGGCTCTGGAATGAAAAGCTACAGAAGTAGCCATTGATCTAGTAGAATGAGCCTTTATTTTGGAAGGTAAGGGTAGCTTATTCTGCTGGTAGATAAAGGTAATGATGTTTTTAAGCCAGGAGGATAAAGTCACTTTGGAGACAGGTTTGCCCAATCTGGGTCCTGCAAAGACCACAAACAATTGATATGTTTTGCTGAAAGATTTAGTCCTGTCCAAATAACAATGAAGCTGTCGATGCACATCAAGGGTGTGCAAAATGTACTCCCCTCTGTTAGAATGTTGAGGGAACTGGCAGGTCAATAGATTGGTTAATGAAAAATCCAGAAATGACCTTGGGCATGAAAGAAGGGTCAGTATGAAGGGACACCCTATCCCTGTGGAAGTTCAAGTAAGGTCTCTTGACACTCAAGGTCTGCAACTCAGATACTCTTCTCACTGAGGTAAGTGCTACTAGAAGTAGAGTCTTCCATGATAAAACTTTATATCACATGAAGCAAAAGGCCTGAAAGGAGGGCCTGTGAGAGACTGAAGCACCAAGGTCAAGTCCCACGGTTCTATGGGGGGCTTGACAGGCAGTTTAACGTGTAATACTCCTTTCAAAAAGGTCTTGCACAGGTGGTGTGACATAACCAAAGAATTATCAAATCCATTATGAAAATTGGCGATAGCTGCTAAATGTACAGTGATTGTCGATGCTGAGGCTCCTGCATGTAGGATCTTTTGAATAGGCATAGGGAAAGGATCAACGTTCTGATCTTTGGCCCAAATAGAGAACCTAGTCCATTTACTAGAATAAACTTTCCTGGTGGAAGGGTTTGTGTGAAGCCAGAAGAATTTCACAAACAGGAGATGAGATGTCAGGCAGCCTGGCAATCATTGGAAGTGGAAGAACCAAACTGAGCTTGAGGCTGTGGAGATTGGGATGAATCAGTCCCAGAGGATGAGATAACTGACCTTGGGAATGATCCAGGATCCACGGGCTGTGAATCAGATGAGGCCACAGAACGGGAATCAGACTTGACGGGGCCAATAAGGGGCAATGAGGATCACTTTACTTCTCAACCTTTGAGCTTTCTGGAGGAATTTTGGAATGAGGGGAAATGGAGGAAAGGCATACAGTAGACCCGGGGGCTAATCATGCATTAGAGCATCCCTCAGGGGTTCCCCCGAGGGGGGATCAGGGCAAAGTAGCTTCTGCATTTGTTTAGGGAAGAAGCAAACGGATCGTAGCAAGGCTTGCCCCAACAGCGGAAATTCCGATCCGGTATTACAGAATTGAGAGACCACTTGTGAGGCATCAGGATGTTCCTGCTCAGATTGTCCACAATAAGGTTGGAACTCCCGGGAATGTGCGTTGCTATAAGAAAGCAGTTGGAAGCTATCACCCAGTGCCAAATCCTCATGGCTTCCCAACACAGGAGGCAAGAGCTGGTTCAGTCTTGCTTGTTGATATACAAGACGACTGACATGTTGTCCAACTGAATTGCAATGGCCCCAGAAGGTAGGGATGTATGGAATGCTTGCAACGCTAAGAGAACTGCCTTGGACCATCTTTCCCTGGAAACGTCCCACCCTCACCCTTACAGGGAAGCGTCCATGGTCACCGTGGCTGTGGGCTGGGGTAGACAGAATGGTCAACACCAAAGATTCGATTGGGACTTCATCCACCATAGCATTTCTTCCTTGCAAAGGTTTATAAGACGTATCATGTGGTCGGAGTGGGTGAGTTGAGATAGACCATTGTGCAGAAAGGAGCCACTGTAGTATTCTCATGTGCAACCTCGCCAGTGGTACTAGAGTAATGGCAGCCACCATGGAGCCTAAGAGTTGCAGTACAAGGCATGCTGGTACATAGGTCTGTGGAAGGAGGGCTTGGATTTGGTGTCTTATTTTCAAAAACCTGTGAGGAGGAAGGGAAGCTTGACAGGATGTTTTGTCAAAGACTGCTCCAATGAGTTCCAGTGTTTTTGTTGGGGACATTTGAGATTTGTCCTTGTTGACTGTAATCCCCAAGTGTAGAGTAAGGCCTTGAGTGTAAGAGAGGCTGTAGATTAGAAGATTACTGGTCGGAGCAGTAAGGAGCCAATCATCTAGTTACGGAAACACCTGGAATTCTACTACCACTGCCATACATTTGGTGAACACTCGGGGGGGACTGTTGAGAGACTGAATGGCAGTGCCCTGAACTGGTACTGATTAGCTCCCAGCCAGAAGCAGAGAAACCTCCGGGAGGGGTGATCCATCTTTATGTAGTAATACGCATCCTGGAGGTCTAGAGCACATCCAGTTGTCCCTCCCTAGGAAGGGGAGAATGGACTGTACCGTGACCATCTGGAATTTTTGAGGTTTGATAAATTTGTTCAATAGTCTGAGATCCAGGATCAGTCTCCAGTCCCCATGTCTTTTTTGACACTAAAAAGAACCTTGAGTAAAACCTGGAATCTCTCTCTGGTCTGGTGAGACTGCTCGGATTACTCTTTTTCTTAGCAGCTTTTCTATTTCTAAGGCTGCTACTTCCCTCTGATAGGGTGGCACATCGGGGATTTGTTTGACAGGTCTGGGAGTTAAATTGAATGGCATCTGGTAGCCTCTGGATATTATTCTCTGCACCGAAACATCGTAATAAGTTGCCAGGCTGATAGGTGCAGAGAGAAACAACCCCAGACTACTTCCAGAAGAGCACTAGTAGAGTTGGCTGGAGAAGGAATCTCTAGCACCCTGGTTATGCAGACCCCCTCTACTATGAAAGGGGCATCTTCCAGATGAGTTGCCCCCTTTGCCCCAGGGGGATTGCTCACGAGTGTCACGAAAAGATCCTTGGGATTTTCTAAACCACATTTTTCCTCCTTTCTGGTTCCTGGAGTAGGACCTCTGGAGGGTGGAAAAGTGTATGCCTACAGCAGACAAGGTCTTTCCATCTTTCTCACTTCGTGCTAGTGTGTCTCATACTTTGTGACCAAAAAGTGCAGATTCGTCGACAGGCACATTGACAAAGGAAGATTTAAAGGGGTCTGTGAAATCACACAACTGCTTCCAAGCATTACGTCTCATGACAATGCCTGTTGTGGCAGCTCGAGCTGCCCCCTCAGTGGTGAGAGATATCAAACTCATCGAGGAGTTTGAGACAGATTCAAAGGTAGCTTAGCTGCAAGTCGACAGTGTCACGCACCTCATCAGGCAGTACCCTCACCAAAGAGGAGGACATTTCAGAGATTAGGTCTCTTTGGAGGGGAGTAAAGTGTGCCAGATAGTTCAGTGACTGAATGGCAAAGGTTGCTAAATCATAGGTCCGCTTCCCTAGTCTGCCCATGGCTAGAGACTCCCTGCTCGGAGGATGGACAGTTGAACTATCTTCTGCCAGTTCTCTCTTGGTGGCCACCGCCACAAACATGGAATCAACCGTCAACTGCTTGGACCAGTGGGGCTGGTCTTCAGGTGTGGATAGAATTTTGGCTGGCCACCGGGGGACAGGTTCTGCATTGTCTGGGGCCTTCCAGGCATGCTGCACGATGAGCTTAAGCTCATCTGCAGGTGGTGTCACCCAGGAAGTAGATGGCTAGGCAAGGAAGGCCTGCAAGAACACCAATTTCTCAGAAGAAGGGTTAGAGGACTTCCAGTCTCCCTGCTGCTTGAGAATGTCTCTGAATGAGATGTCATCTGGGGGAGACCATGGGGACCCTTCTCCCTCATCACAATTGGTGTCTTCAGTGATAGATTTCTCAGGGGAATCAAGATGCTTCTTCTTTACCATTTCTTCTGGGGTGGCTCCTCAGTGGGATCTTCTGAGGAGGACTCCAGAGAAAGGGTTCCCTTCAAAGGGAGGTCTTGCAGCTCTCGTGCCCAGGATCCCAAAGTAGTGGGTTGGGACAGCTGCATGCTTGGGGGGAGGTTTTTATGCTGATGTCATTGATGCTGACTGCGAGCCTGTGGAGGCAAGACACCTCTCCATCACCGGGAAAGCAGACCCGCCCCAAGGAGGGATGGGAGCCCGGAACTGAGAAGGACAACCTTGGAACCAGGGTCACACCCCACCCTGAGGAGCCCACCTCCAGGTGAGGAGCTCCAAGAGAACTGGAAGCCTTCAAAGCTGTGGACAGACTGCGCCAGTGAAAAAATAGGTGCTGGGTTAGGTACCAAGGTGCTGACAGTCCAAACACTGCTCTGAGTGTGCACCGGCTCCAATGGAGCTGATGCAGCAAGGGTGGTTGGTGCCAACAGGGAAAAATCTTCAGTTGGAGCTGAAACAGTATGCACTGGGGTGGACATCGGTACCGAGATCTCCAGGGCCTAGGTAGAAGCTGGAGGAGGATAAACAGCAGAATATGCTGCGAAGGATTCTGAGCTAAAGGGGACAGAAGGTCTAGCTGGAGTGGGCAATCCTCTAGCTGCCAGAAGCTGGTCCACAACCCGCACTACATCTAGTTCAGAAAGGCTCCTGGTAGATCTAAAGGAGGCTGCTGAAGGAGAATCAGGTCTTTCAAGAAAGGGGCTAAAGCAATGCCCCAAAAAAAGGGTCATACGTTGGAGAGAATCTGTTTTTTGGGAGATATTCGACTTTAGGAGCAGAGGTCATAATCTGTGGAGCTGAAGAAGCTATCGGCACCATGGCCGGGGATGGTGCCAAAGCAGGTATAGTCTTGGAAGCCAATGTCGGAACCAAGGACAGCACCGAAGCTGGTGGTGCCGAGGCTGGAACCAAGATAGGAGTCAACATCAGAGACGGCACCGAGGGTGAAGACACAGCACATGGTGCCGAAGAGGTCTGTGCTGAGGGTGCCAGACAAGCATGGAGCTGACTCGGTTTTGTAACTGATGGAGATGTAGGGACAGAGTGACTCCGTTTTTCCTTGTATTTTTTGGTCTTTGGAGGTGGTGAGACCTCTGACACAGACAGAGCCTCCGAAAAAGTCGTTTTGATTAGACCTTTCAAAATAAGCTTATTTTTACACTCTGCTAGTGCACGATTGCTAAAATTAGCACAAATGTCACAATCAGCTTTAATATGGTCCACGCCCAAACAGTAAACGCATTGAGCGTGGCCATCCAATTTGGGCATCTTACGCCCACACTTGTCACACTATTTAAACCCCAACTTAACTTTGTCTGACATAGTACAGGCATAGGGATATCCTAAAGGAAACAATAAGAAGGAAAGAAAAAGGAGAGGATACCAATGATGATATTTAAAAAATACCACAAGTGGTAAAGAAAGGCCTACCAAAGGTAGAAGAGCGGGACAGTACCAACGATGGTAGAGATTTAATTACCAAAGGTAAAGGGTAGGAAATAAATGTAGGTCAGTGCCCCCCTGCTAGCACAAAAAAGGAAATTTTATTTTCCTTTTTTGTGAAGTTCTGGCGCTGTCGATATTGCGGGTGTCGACCATATGGCGTCAGCCATATGGGCAATGGTGTTTTGGGCTGTCGGTGTTCTGTAGGTGATCCATGTAGGTACATACATATTGTTGATGGACATAAAATTTACATATACAATCAAACTGACTGTCTAATAGTTGTTCATCCTCTAATTGGGTATTTACACCATTTCATCATTTTGAGATAATCCTATAATTGCAATCCTTCTGTGTTTCAAACAAAAATTGGACCACTCAAATGTTTTCAGAAGATGCACTGTCAAATAACTGCCTGATCTATACATTGCAAACACTTGGCTAGTGTTGCATCATATTTCTTAAAAGTGCACATTACTGCGGAGTACAGAGTGGTCTATTAAGTATAATTTCAACTGGTCTAGGAACACTAATTCAGGTTTTGAATGCATCATTATTAATGAAATAAGGTATATGCAGTGAAATGAACCAAGGGTGTTTTAAATCATAACTGTTACTGAAAAATTGATCCTACAAACTTCTAACTGATGGAGGCCCATACCAAATTCTAGTTTATTGTGAAATCAGTTAACCCATTCATTTAAATTGGCACACAGTACAATTTGATAAATACTTAATATTTGTGTGGAATGCATGTGTATTTAATCAATATGAATGTTGTCAGACTGGCTTGTCATGTGATGCAATACTATCACCAAATTCACTTACTTAAGAGGCCATCACCTGAATGTATTTTTATATCAATTTGATCAGCTTTTTATTACTTCATTGACCATCAGCCCTTGAAGATCAGTCATAGGATGACAGCCAATCACATAGACCGTCATTACACAGCCATCAGGATTTTCTACTTTTAGGCTCTACCATCACTTTTTTTGGGCAAATATGGGCAAGTGCTACACTGGGAGAAGCTACTATGCCCTCCAACTCTATACAAAGTGTTCCCACGTGCGTTAATGATAGCTGGTACCACTGGTTTGGTAATCCAATATCATTTTCCTAATTATGACAGTTTTACATACAGGCATCCACAGCTACTGGACCACTTGCCATCCTGCCAAAGTAGATGAGCTTGCATTACCACCCACTCCTACTTTCCCCCTGTCTACTGCTTCTAGTTTTTGAACTACTCATCAAATTTGGATTGTCCAAGTGATAATCATAGTTTTAACCCTTCATGCCACACAGAGACATTTGTACAAGAGTTTTGACTAAAGATAAAGAAACATTAATAAAAAATACTGACAAAAAAAAAAAAAAAAAAGAGTATCCAGAATAGTTACAAGTACATTTGGTTGATTTTTAAAAACTGAAAAAAAATTACCATTGTAATAAACTTACAGTTTTGAAGAATGCAAAGACAAGTCAGAAGATAATATAAATTTACAGTGAAGTGAAAAAAAGAAAGGGATGAAGTCATGAGCTGGTATTTCAGTGTGTAGGAGAAAGTGACCAAAATGTTGCATCAGATATACACAAGCTGATTTTAATATACACTGTGCTAAGTTGGATATACCCATCTTTAGTTACCATGTGAATTCTCTCATTCTGTTTTAATGCTTTTTCCTTTTTGTCACCTCCTTTCATATATTTACCTTATACCAGTTAGCTTTACATTGTGTCAAACTTTAGTAATGACATTATAATGATACAATATACTATTAAACCATTACCCAATATATTTTGTTATGGAAGATATACAAAAAGGTAAGCATTTAACAGGGGAGAGAAAGAAAAATGATTATGGTGAAAGGAGAGAAATTGTGTTGAATTTTAAATTAGTGCTTGTATTATTCACAATCTTAAATTTTTACTGTGAAAATTTACAAGCTATGAAGAAAGAAATATCTAACAGATATATAGTCTCAAATTAACAAAAAGATGAAAAATATTGAGAAATAAATAGGTAAGAAAGTTGATGAGACTGAAAAGAATAATAGAGAAAGGAGAATATAGGAAAAGGAGAACATGTGGGATGTTATTAAGAAATGTAAATAAAGTTATAATATGAAGGAGTGTGACAGCACAGAGTAAAATTATTGATCTTATCTATACTTTACTTCTTTTAACTTCTCTGTAGTGACATCATTAGACTAGAGGTTAGTAAGGGTTTTGTCCTTGGAAGATAGGCTTGCCAGTTTGCTGGGGGTATTTTTAGGGACCCCAGATTAAACTAGGAGCTTATGGTTTCTAGGACTGAGTTACTTAAACTGTTGCATTTAAACTTTAGAAGATTTTGTCTTATCTGAAAGAAAATCACACAAGTTAATATTTCCATTCAGTTTCAAATACTTTGATCACACATCACTGTGTATTCAAAGTTCATGAAAATGTTGCATTAAAAAAATGGCAACACTTAAAAGGTATATTTATAAATTGTAATAGTTGAAATACTGTTAAAAGAAGAATTAGTAAAGTATCCACAACATGAAAAGATTTTTCAAAGAAATTGACCTATTGAAATCAGCATCAAGATTAGTATTAATTTATACAATGCTAACTTTTTTCTTTAAAAAACAGGAGGATTATTTTTTTTGTCAGAACAGTTCTAATATGCCAAGATTTCAATCTTCATTTAAATATATATATTGGTACAGTAACACTTGAATATTAGGAGAGACGGCTGTCATTAGCAGACCTGTATTTCACTCCAGGACTTAGAGCTTAGAGTTGCTACTAAATAAAATGAAAATAAAAATAAGTGCTCATACGTTACTTCACAATGAGCTACACACTTAGTCTGTGATAGATCCGTAAAACTTAATTTATTGAAACAAAGAGCTTAGCGCTTTCATCCCTTCATCTATGCTCTGGGACATCATCAGAACTGAATGAGAGGAGAAAAAGTCACCATTATATATACAGAACACTCCCTAATCTACCAATTAATACAATTACAGACATTAAATTATAATTAAACAATTACAAATTGTGTGTTGAACTAAAACCTTAAGGAATTCATAATTTCAAAGCTTTGTTTTTCAGTACTGGTAAGAGAGAAACAGAATCGTTAAGACCTGGAGCCATGGTAGCATTAAGTCTAAATATCCAGTATAACTCTCTTAAATCCAATTTTAATTCCCACCACCCACCTCTGGGACTGGTGGGTACAACTTCCAAGATACCAAACTTGAAATTAGTGAAACCTTGGCATGAAAGTGTGTGTTTATACAGGGCATTGTTGCTATTGCATCTGGAAATAGCATACAAATGTTCATAAATTCTCAGTTTGAATGCTCTGTTTTGTCCACGTAGTAACATTTATACGATTGGCAAACACTTATATATACAAGACCTTTAGTATTACAATTCCCTTTCTTTAGTTTTACAGGCCTAGTTCTACCTCCCACTTGTACGTGGTCACTGTCTAGAATAAATGCACACTGTTTACATGCTCCACATCTGAATGTTCCCTTTGTCTCAATGGGCCTTTGTGGGATGTTGTGTTCAGTAAAAAAAATTGATGTTTTTCCTGTTTTCTACACAAATTGGGGACTCCGTCCCAATAAGTTAAATATATCCATATT